>NW_010169508.1:82372-100804 GCF_000695765.1 Mesitornis unicolor
GAGCCTGCCTTGTGCTACTGCTGACTACATGCATGGACCTTGCAAATTCAGGTGACCATGGTTTTAAGCTTCTTTCGCTTCTCACTGGAAATACTGTTTATGAACAAAAAAGCAAATTTTGGCGAGCCAGGCGGAACTTCTTGTGCAAAACAGTAACAAGTCTGGACTTGTTGTACATGGGCTGGGGTACTCGAGTCAGACAGAGATTCAAAACATGGCAGGCATCTCCCAAGGCAATGTATCCCTGGTAATTCAACCAGCTACAAGGGTACCCCAAAGCAGATGGACCTCTGCTTCTGTTTCAGGTTTCCCACAGCAAATGGAAAAGCTGAGAAGGGAATTTCTTGACGCCATCATCGGTAACTGAGGTTACTGATGTAACCCCTGCCTGCCCTGTCCTCACATTGCTGTGGAGGAGTCAAGTCCTGTGTCTGAGCTCCAGACAGGAGCTTGGGTACTGCTGGGTGGAGGGGAGGACAGGAGCGTCTGAGCAGACAGAGATCACATTACCACAGTGCTAAGTCCCTCACCTCGGCTCTTTTGCTGGTACCAGGATCCTTTCTCAACACTCCCTCACTTCGAGAAAAATGTGAAAAGTGGTTTAATTGGCCTCAGGCCTGTTAGCACTTATGACAGCAGTGATCAGAAACAGAGTCCATTAAGAGTCCTAGTATTTAACACATGCATTCACTTATGAGTAGAGGGTTCCCTGTCTGTATGATTAATGTCATCTCGACATATTCCATTAACAAAAAATATGAAGCGCTTTGATTTTTTTCCCCCTATGTGACTGACAACATAAACACATTGTCAAAAGCACTGAACAGATGGTAAGGTACTTAGGAAACTCTGCTATGTTTAAAGAAGCCATTGGCCTTCAGTGAGTACTTAGACCACCACGGGTAGTAGTTGAAAGAAGGCTGTCCTTCATCTCCAGAGTGAGATGGAGTGAAACACAGTCACTCTTTGCATCTCTCTTACAACAGCAATTCTGCTTTCCCATGACAGTCTCTAACTGTAAGCCAGCCTCTTATCTGAAGTTGATGGTCTAGCAGTAAAGAGTGGCACAAGGAACAGAGGATGGGTATCTGGTCTGGGACAGTGGCAGGCAGGGAACAGAGCTATAGTACAGGAGAGATGCTTGGCCCAGTGTCAGCACTTGCTCTTGGATCATATACACCTGACTTCTCCATCCATCTTTGATGGGAAACATGCTCAACTTGCATCTCCCTTTTGTCTACACAGCAACCTCACCTGCCAGTATACTTGGGGCTGGATATCTTGGCGATTAAAATATACTTTCTCATAATTTCCTAGAGATCATTCCCAGTTTCAGCCTTCCCAGTGTCTTGTTTCACTTCTGGGTCTTTAAACAGCTCGAGTAATGAGTGTTGATCAACATCAACTTCCATCCCACAACATGACTTAATTATTTCTGCATATCTCTTACCATGAAGACAGATCTGCAGGAGACTTTGCCTTCCCTTCTGCTACCTGAGGGAGTTTCAGTTCTTATTGCTCTCTTCAACTTCCTATGGCATGGATTACCCTGTGCAGACACTCTCTTTAGTAGCTGGTATAACATACAGCATATCTAGGGCTAAAAGTCAGTAGGGTTTGCTAAAAAACTGGAAGGGAATAAACTACTGTGAGAAACCTGGAACATTCCTTTTCCCTCTTCTGTTTTTTACTGTGTAAACAGAACTATCTTCATCCATCAAGTTTTACAATCATTTTATGAACACATGCATCCAGAAGTCAGTTTGCTTAATTTCTTCTGAATCATTTCCCACAAATATTCTCATCATTTTCTCATTCTACTTCTGTACAATCTTTAAATATAATGACTCTTTAATCTTGGACAGCATATGTTTGAGAGCTTTCCAGTGCTAACACATTACTGTCATTTGTGTTACTTTGCCTTTTTTAAGGAAGTTCCTTCATCCCTGACGGAGATGTGATAGACTTTGATAAAGTAACTTGAATACTGTAGCATCTTTTCAGGTACAGGCACTGTCTTGATAGCCCTCTTCCTTGGATCCTACTACTGACAAGCCGTGTGAAGCTGTTTCAACTTCTCTGTTTGCCCTCAGAATGTTATTAACTCATTAAATTGATATTGATTTAAGAAAAGAAATAAAGAAAAAGTTTTATTTAAAGTAGCCTGATTAAAGAAATATCATAAAAGTAAACTACTTTGGATAATAGTTCTTGTCAAACAAACTCGATGCCATTCTGTAGGGTAACTTACTGTTTAAGTCTGATACTAAGCCATAAGGTAAGTCAGTGGAAAAACTATTACTGCTCCCATTCCTTAACCTTTCACAGCCATTCCTAATCCTCTGCCAAACATGGTGGCAAAGATTGGTAATTTGGTGTCTGACACAGCTGAGAGCCAGGGGTGGTCATGGAGGGTAGGGCATGGGACACTCCAAAATATATGTGTCAATGCAGCAAATTTCCTCATTCTGAGGAAGGATTGTGGCCCCACTGAGGACACAGAAATAATTTAAAATCTTAACCTCATATGGCTTCTGAAAACAGCACTCGCTATCTAGTTACTGCTTAGTAGCGTTAATTAACCGCAGCTCATTAGAGAGCTCATTAGAAATGTGTATTTGGATTGCTATCATTAGTTTTACTGAATTGTTAGGACTCCATATTTTGATTTTAAAAAAATGAACACTAAACAATATATAGAGCAGAAATGAATTAAAAACTGACTGACACATCTCAACATTTCTGTCTGGGGAAAAAGTCTGAATGACTCTATTTTTAGTGCTTCAGTTCTAGGATGAGGCTCATTTTGGATCTGCACTTTCATCACCGATTTAATAATAGGTATAAAATCCCTGCTGATGAAGGCTACTGGGTGACACAAGCATTGCTGGAGGAATGATTTATAATAAAAGCAACTGACCGATAAATTAAAATGAAATATTTCAGTAAAGGTTTCTGCCTAAGAGAAAGGCAGTATGTCATATCTACAGCAAGACTGGTCATCACCAAAAATGTCTTAAGATAGAATTTAGCAAAAGGCTGCCTGGTTGTGCAAACTGGCTAAACAGGGCTGCTGAGGTCGTAAGGTACGTTGAAAGAGGAGTAATAATCTTACAGATGACATTACCTCTGCAGACGACATTTACTGGTGCCAGCTTGTTGCATCCACTTCTGAATCCACACCTGAGAAAGGATACAAAACCACATTTTGCAGAACAGAACATGGTTACTCTGAGTCTGGAGAAATCTCCTCACCATGGAAGAGTTAAAGAAATCAATCTGTTTAACTAATCATGAGTGCAACTGGGGAGATGAGAGGTGACTTGATTACTCTATAATTACCTTCCCAGGGAAAAAAAAAGCAGTTGCTGAAGTAGTCTTTAATTCAGCAGTGAAATACAGAACAAGAATCAGTAGCTTGGAGCTGAATTAAAACTTGGCACGTTATTAAACTAGGAGGGGGGAGGGAAAAGAATCAGGTATTTGGAGTAATGTGCCTGCAAAAATAATGAAGTCTCTCTCATGTCTTGTCTTCTCCAAATAAGATCTATCTAGAAAATCCACGTTCACTAAGCAGTATTAATGTATTTTATTAGATGGCCACCAGAGAAATACTGCACCTCATTTTTATGAAATACAGAAGTGGTCAAATCAGATAACATCTGGCCTAGATTCAGAGAATTTAAAACTAAGAACTGCCTAGTACTGACTGGGGCTATGTGAGGCCTTTTAATTTCAAATGTACAATAACCTTCTGAACAAATTATATTCGACCTCTGCATCCTAGTTGTGGATAATCCTCTTGGGAAAAAAGCTTTAAAAGGCATTCATTGTAAGTTTGGCTGCCAGGATATTGATTGACTTACTGGTAGTTGAACAGTCTGAGACAAACCTTATGAAGTGATCTAGTATGACTAACACTTATTTATATGCTCTGTTTTCTTCTTTCCAGGTGAAAAAAAAGTCTGAAATGACACAAGGTCAGCAGGTTCTGCTATAACAGTCTTCATGGGGCTCTGACACACTGGACTGCAGTTATTTGATCCAAACTGAAGCTTTAATGAACATAGTTAATCTTTTTATCTGCTGCTAATAAGGCCAGTCTCTCAACTATTTGTTTTTGTACTGTTTTGTCTGCCTTGTTTTTGGGGGCTGAGGAAAACCTATACCAAATCATCAGCAATTCAATGCCATCAATCCAGACCATATTCTTTTGGCTATTTTCTTTTCTTAGCTACATTTTTGGCTATGTATGCTGACAGTAGCCTCCTGCAGTAGAGGAATATGACATCTTGGATTTATCTCATGTAGGGAAAGCTCTAGCAACTGAATGGCCTTCGCTATTCTCCTGCAGTGAAATCAACATGTTAGCTTGGCCCATGTTTTTTTGCCTTCCTCTTTCCCAATATGCTAATATTTTTTGAGAAGTCACATTTTTATGTGCTTAGCTTGATCATTGAAAACTTTCTTTACATTCACCAGAATTTCTTGAATGCTCGTACCAAGATATGTGAGCACATCTCATCTCTAAAATCCACAGTGTTATTTATTACCTACTACTTCCCAAGGCATATGGGAGAAATAAAATTACTGATTTAACTGGTGTGGTTCCTTCCTAATCCATTGAGAACATTTTGAATTTGAGAGAGGAGTTGTTTTCTTGAGCAATTTAGTTTTTTCTGGTTGTTTTCCAGAAGCTAGGCAATGCTGGATAAGCAGTCATTTTCCAAGCACACCGGTGCATGGTCAGACTGTGACCTGTCTCTCTGAAACAACTTGCAGGATGCTTTTATTCTATCCAGCGGATGTGACAGAGACAAGTCTTCCATTTGCACTTGTTTATGCACCATGGTGCACAGATAAAACTAACAAACACTATCACTGTAACTATTCATAGACGTCATGCATGGATGGGTAGACTGCTAAGCACCTGTTACTTCAGGAGGTTTGAAGCTAAGAACATTTCTAATATACAAGAAAAACAAGTTGTGATTTCCAAAACTTTGCTAGCTTACAGCCAGTGAGCATACTCTCAAACTGGGAACTTGTGATTCAGAGATGGACAAGATGAAGTCTGCTGATCTCTTCCCATGTGATACCCATCCTGCCAGCGTAAAAGTTCTCTGAAAATACAGTGTACTTTATAGACACTAGAGATGCACTCAACTCATACATCTTCTGCTATTAAAGTTATTATCCCCAGCCACTAAAATGAAATTTTCTTTCAGCCAAATGCTGTAGATCTTGGCATTCTTCTAAACAGATAATATTCATTTTTTGGCTAACTTCTTGTAATTATCATTGACTCTCTTGTTGTTGCTTTGGTACTTTAGATTGCTGAAGAAGCATGTTTCCAAAGCAATGCAGTGAATTCTTTTTTGCTTTATTTCTCCTGAAAGGTCAACGAGGCAAGGTAAAATTGGTGTAGTTGATTTGTGAAGCAACTGAGAGATTTTGTCCCTGAAAGACATTGAGCAGGACTGAAAACACCACAGAAGTCTGCAGCCTCAGGTTTGAAAAATAAAAGCAGTCACTTGCGCTAGTAAAGAGTTCAGTGCCATGCTTTAAAAGGTAAAATCAAAGAATTCTGTGTGCCATATTAAGTTGAAAGGGAAGCAGAATCCAAAAGGGTTGGGTGACCAGTTTTGAAACAGTGTTTGAATAAGATGGATGGATTGGAGCTTGGCGTACTTGGTTTGAGGCCAGGAATAACCTTTTCAAAGCTAGAAGTGCTTTTGATCTCTGCCTACTCCTCCTCATCACTGTGAATCTCCAGGGATACAACCCTACCGTGCAATACAAGGGAAAGAAAATGTGCTTCAGAAGAGGGAGAGGAAAAAGGAGAAGGAAGCCAATGAAACAGTATCTGAGAACAGCAACGCTGCCTGTAATGACACTGACCCGCTGGTGCCAGTGGAAGAGTTTTGTAATATTTTTCCAGGTCTACTCTTGTTTTTGATACTAGACTGTGGAGCTGGCTTTGTGACTCTATACTACCCTTTGCACACTTCCAGGGGTATTGGGAATGCTTTCTCTGGACCTGTGACTTGGAAGTAGACTCCAAAATGTTTACAGGCCTGAAGTTCCATAAGGCAAAATTGAGTCAAATTAATCTGACCTCAGTTGGAGTAGATAAGCTGAGAAGCAGGGGTCTCTGCATCACTGTCTCTATCCCAGCTAGGAGGTGGCTGTGTTGGAGATGGAATGCAATGGGTTTGTAGAGTGCAGCAAACCCAGGCAATGTTTTGGGAAGAAATGAAGGGGAATAATCCAACAAATGAGTACAATAGAGGGCTCAAGGGGCACATGTTGTTGGTTGTAATGGAATTCACACAGCTTAGCTGGAATGACATCCCAACTCCAGTTTTAAAAAAATAAGCATTTTGTCTTTCAAGAACCATCAGAGCTCTTAGCTGCACAGTGCCTCCAAAACCACCTTAGCATTAATTTTGGTTCAGACTTAACTTGGAGAGAAGGACGTGTCCATGGAATTACTGAAGTTGCATCTCTAAAGAGGACCTCTCCCTGGAGGTCTGTTTTAAACACTAGGAAATTAGAAGGTCCTGCTGGGATTATACAGTCATTTCTGGATGCCTCTCTTCTTCTCTACAATTCAGATGCCACTAAGACTGAGGCAGAATCACCACCTCCTGTTGGGTGGCATATCTTATGATGCATGGGAGATTTTAATAAGCTTTTTCTGTGAGTAATATACTCTCCTGGGACTGTGGATGCAGGCTTGAGCCATGGAATAAATGTGGCTTTTTGGGCTTACAGTTGTCCTGAGCAACATTCTCCACTCGAAACCGCACCCTGCGCTTGCTGGCGGGAGAGTATAAACAGTCAGTCGGAAACTTCCTTTGGCTTCTTCCCATCTGATTCAGAAATCCCCAGTATGGAGGTACCCAATGGCACCTCAAGCTATGACCACCATGCAGACCATTTCTGAAAGTCACCATGGTCGCAGCTCCAAAGAAACCTGCAGACAACTGGGGTCCCTGAAGTCCCATCAGGCAGCCAGGCCCTGGGGGCAGTGTGGCTAGGCAAACCCAAGAGAGAAACATACATGCCAACAGAGGTGGATCTCTGCTGCTGAGTAGCTGAAGGGCCACCCATTCCCCACTCAGATCCCACATTCATTCTCGGTTGTTTGCAAGGTTGTTCTCTTTTGTTCACCACCCTGCCTCTCTCTCTCTGTCTCTCTCACACACACACACTCGTGTTGTGTAGATTTTGCAGTGCCCAGGACAAATCTGCATTGCTCGGTGTTCCCTTCATTTCTCTTCTTCATGCACCCAGCCTCACAACTCCTGTCAGTTCACCTTCATCTGCTGTTTGTCAGAACGTTATTAATTTTCCAGAAATTGTATCCTCCAGTGTTTGTTATCGTTTGTGTACAGAAAAAAAATGTAATCTTCTCTGAAAAAGAAATGAATAAAGAATCAATTTGTGCAAAAGGGAAAGGCAGGAGAAGGGAGGGAGAGAGAAGAAAAGATGAAAAAAACCTTCTGTTTGGCCTCGAAGGCTTTTCTTTTAAAGGTTTTATTAGTTTGCTGACAATGTTAATTTACTGGCATCTCCATCAACACCCCATCCACTCCACAGATCCTTTAGCCAACTTTTAAAATGAAACTGAATTCTGGGGAAAACTCACAAGATGCACAGAGAAGTAAATTTCAGCTTGTCAAGCTTCATACTGATCAGTGGTAGTGTAAAACAAAATGTCAAAGCACAACCTTCCCTCTCACTCTTCTCATCAAAACTCACACCCTCCTGTTCTGCTCCCCCACCACTACTCTCACCTTAAACATAAATGCAATAAAAAGGAAAATAAAATAATCTCCTTTCTAACCACTTTGGAGAATGAAAGCTTTGAAAGTAAAACAATTCCATAAAATGATCCAACTGCAATTCACAATAAGCTGGTCACACACAGAGTAAGAGTAAGTTGGGTTACAATATTTGGAAAAACCACTGCATATGTTCCTACCCAAGGTCTGGTAAAGGGCAGCCACAAATTGTCTGATCACAAAGAAGGAATTTCCCCCTCACTGATTTATGGCAAGTGTACGTGAGGCTAAGGGTGATGTTCAAATGAGATGAGCTGAGCACAGCTTCTGCCAAGTGAGTGATCCCTTCTCAGTCTCCAGATTCAGTAGCAGTAAGAATGGAGTAAGGAGAGAGAAGGGGACAGTACCATACCTCAACTGAGAAAGAAGCCAGCATAGACACAAGATGCTTAGGACCAGCACTGAGCAGGAGGGAATCCCTAACAGATGTTTTCAATTATCCTGATTATGTCTGATAGGAACAGGATGCTCAGACCTTAGTATGAAGAACTTTCCCATCCCCTGCAGCTCTGAAGAACAAACTCAACAGAAGAATTCACAGTGCAAGGCCCCTTTTGTGCACTCAGATACAGAAGGCACCGGATATCTTCAATCCCCACCAACAATGTGCTGTGTCGATGGGAGATCAGCAGCAAAAAGGAGATCGTCAGGTTCTTGCTGAATCATTGGTATTGGCAACATTCATCATCTTTCACGTTCATTCACTACATGGAAAATCACCAGATAAGTCATCATGCTGTGTTACAGATCTGTGTGCAGCTCCAAAAGCCTTCTCCTAGAGCTTGTGGAGGATCAACCTATAAAGCAGAAATGAAATCAAGTGAAACAAAAGCTGAAGAGAAAAATCATATGCATTGCATTTGGAATCCTCCACTGTTTTGACTGCTAAATGGGAGGTGCTGTGATTAATCTGTGATTATGTGACTCACCATAATTATGTCTTGTTGAAATTGAATTTATTGAAGCATGAATCATTCCACCCAAAGTGGAGTCTAATTGCTCCATGGCTGTGGCAGCCATTTAGGGTTTAGAGGAGAGGTCTATCTGCTGGGTGAAGCCTTCACCTTGACTCAAGCAATGAAAAAATTTTATCTTGTGACTTGCAAAAGGGGTAAAACTTGTCTCTGAAACAAGAAGAGAAGAACACATCCCATGAAGTTTGAAGTGCTGGGAAATATTCAGCCAACCTGATGGTGCAAAGCTTCCCTAGTCTGAGGAGGTATGTTAATGACTGATTTGGGTCTGTAAGGCAGTATTTGAATGCTGTATCACTCAAGCCACAGACCTCCCACTACTTCAGTGTTATTTCTGGGCACATGCTCACCAGGGCTGCTGTATATCCACAATAAACCTGTAATTTCAACAGTAAGAGTAGACTAGAGAAATACAGCAAAGATGAGCCTGACACTCCTGCTTTGGATGACACATGCGGGAAGCTGGAGTATGTGGTATGTCTGTGGGGTGTCTCTCAACCAGCATCTCTGTATAACAGAGAAAACTCAGGTCAGCTTGGGTTTTTTCACCCTCCTTTTAAAAGAAGAGATCCACAATTTTTATTCAGTTGTTTGGATTTTTGGATGGAAAAGGCATTTTTCCAAATGGGAATTTTTATGGGTAGACTTTTTGTTCCATTTTTTCACCAAAAAGCCACATTTAATGAAACAGTCTTTGTACTCAGTTTAGGAGGGGAAAAAAATTTACATTTTCTCCTCTGGTGTAAAATGGACCCTTTTTCCTAACCAGACTTTAGTATAATTATTCTTAGCATACATGAAGGAGGATAAACAATGGCTCTCTGGGGTAAGGAGTTTTTTACAGTTGTTAAATTTCCTGCTCTATTTTTAAGTTTTTTGCTGCTGCTGCTGCTGTTGTCTATAACACAAAGGCCCACAAGAGCAGTTAAGGTTGAAATGGGGATGAAAATCGCAATTAAAAACAAAACCAAAGCTAGGAAATACTTTGTAGTCCATAATGCCTAAGCAGGCAGGAGAATTATGAAGGGCAAAAAAGGGGGGAAATTTACTCTTTGATTTTCCACTTAATGTCCCTTCAGAGATCTGTCAGTAGGTTCAGGAATGAAGGGAGCAATCCTGCCTCCTATCACTGGAACTCGGTGCTCTGTGTTGGTACTGTTGTTTCCTCCCAACTATATTTAGTCAATGGGAAAGTGATGGAGGAGTCCCATCTGGTACATCAGAGGATGCCTCTTTGTTGGGATCACATCTGGTTTACGTTCACACTGAATCTTGGAAAGGAGACGTGGAGCCAGGGTATTTGCTTGGCTATTACAAATTTGTTACTTATTTCTAGCAATGCACCCTTGAAAGCAAACATTCAGTGCAAAAGATCTGAGCTCTATGGACACTGAATGAGAAAGAAATATGTCTTTTTTTGGGAGAGACTATATGAATGAGTCTGTCATGTGTGATGAATCAGTTGTCAAAAAGGTCTTCTCTTCAAGAAGAGAGGCTGTGTAAGGTATTAATGTCAGTCATTCTCTTCAAGATCTGCCTCTCCAGAGAAGGTTTTCATTGACCCTGTCAAACAACTTTCCAGTTTTCAGTGTGATACTGGAAACACGGGTTCTTCTGTTGGTCATGCATGATTCTTTCATTTTTTTAAAGGCTTGACCTATTAACATCTATGGCAATTATTTTATTCTCAGGCTTCTTGCAATCTGCTGCAGAAGAGGTTCCTCTTTATCATGGTTTCTTGCACAGACTTTACTTTTGTTTGTTGTTGTTTTTTGGGAATTGAGAGAGAGAGTCACTTCACATTTTTTCATTGCCAAAGACAGGTTTTCAGGATAAAAGTAAATGGCAAGTCATTTTTAATGCATACAAAGGTGACAAGAGGAAACCTTTTTCCTAGAACTCAAATTGCATTCAAACCATTGTCAACAACTACATATGTTTTCTGAGGTCAATCCACCCATGGTACAAAAGACTTCTGAAACTAATCTCAAGCATGATGCCAGATCAGCCCTGTTCCCACCTTCATGTGTTCATTTCTGGCTTGACATTGCTGAATGCTTTATGTTTCAAGGAAGCTATGAAAACACCTTTGGTCCAGGACAGTGCATGACTTCTATTGTGGGGCTTAGAAAACAGTCCCTACACTACCCTGAGCACAGAGTGGCACAGTGTCTCTGCATGAATGGAGAGCTGATACTTGTGGCAGGGCAAGTAACAGAAATAAGTCTCCAAGACTAGGAGGAACACATGTTCTTTACCTTGGCACAGCACTTGATTTTTTCTGGTCCTCTTGCATCTGCCAAGTGGAGTTTCAAGCTGCAGAGAGGAATGGATGCACAAGTGTATGGATGCACAGAGAGTACAAGTGTTAGCAGCATCGCAGACCGCGGAGTCGGAGGGGCAAAGATGGTAGTAAAGCAGGACTTCTAAAGTCGTTCCACTACTTCCTTCCCAAGCAGATTTGTGGATGTCTGCCCTTGCCAGATTGGGAGGAACGGAAAAAAACAGTGACATTTCAAGGCCAAGATAGCCACAATTGTCATGACATTCAGTGATGGCTCTGGCACTGCATCTTAGCTAAGACCACTAGAGTATGAGTAGTCTGTCCCTCATCCACCCCAGAAGGTCTGAACACCAACACGATTGGTCATCCTTTCCCAGAACATGAAGTCCGCCTTGATTAGATGGACAAATGCCATCTGATCAAGACCTGTCCACTGTCTCCACCTCCACAGAAGCCAATCTGCTGATCTCCCAACAAGATTCCAGTTATTGACATAACTCTCATCGTTTCTGTTTCAGTGTTAAAATTTTGTCTCTCATGTCCAGGAATAAACTGTCATTTTTGTAGTCCTTGAGCTTCATGGTAGTTAAATGGCATCATGAGTGTCATAGAACAGTTATCCGCTTGCTGGAAGCATTGGTCACACAGGATCAGGGTTACCAGCCTAAGCAGTCTAAGCCTCCTTGAAGGTAAAGATTAAAGGAGATTTACTTCATGGAGATAACTGCACTCTTGAATGAATTCTTGTAAATGGTGGATGGTTCATATAATGCTCCAGCATTGCTCTGAGCTTTGACCCTGTAAGGTCAGCAATCAGACATTGAAGGAGCTTGATCTTCTTGGGGAAGGCTTGTGCAGCCTTTTACAGGTTATATAAAAGAAAAGAGAAACACTTTCTGAATAATTCCACTCTTCATGTTTGGACAATGACTTTTCACTTTTAAAAAATATTTATGCATGTGTGTCTGTCTGTCTATCTATTTATCTATTCATCTTTGCCGAGAATGTATAACCAGACATTTTGATGAGTGTTTTGCTGATTTTATATGCTTTCCCTTCTTTTCCAGTTCAACTTTAAAAAAGCATTTTTTAGAAAGTCCTCAGAAAAGCTCCCTCCAGAATACATATAAAGACAGAAAAAGAAACTTTCTTTTCTCTTCAACCCCCTATGATTATTTATCTGAAAGTTACTACCCTCCTCCCTGCCACGCCTCCAGAGGTCTCCACCAAATCAAAACTTTTAGTTTTGAGTGTCTTCCCCAGGAAACAGAGTTTAATGTGATCATGTTGTTTATGTGTCAGCCCATACGGCTTCCAGCTAACAGCTTTGTAACCTGACAGGCAGGAGAGAATGCCTAAAAATATTGTGACTATCATATTTCATCAAAATAAGCAAGTGGAGAAAGGAGAGAGACTTTCTTACTCAAGGATCACACCTTTTATTGAACACTAGAGAATCCACGCAAGTCAGAGCCTTTGGAATGAGCTTTCATTTCTTCCTCCGCTTATGGAACCACTTTGTCTGTGGGTTGTCACTGCTCTCCCTAATTATAGCCCCCTCCCTTGGGCTATATCACTTTTTCAGCAAGTGTGAAATACTGCCTTGGAACCCATCGTCTCACGATTCACCTTGAGTCTGGCTTGGAGGGTTGTGCAATTTCTGCGGTCTGCTCCAGTGCAAACAGGAAAAAGAATCCAAGCCTCAGTTTTTACAATGTGCAGCTTGCGTGCAGGAAACGGACCGACTCAGCAGCATCTCTGGGTTGTTTATTGCTCTGCAGTCTCTCCAGCAAGGCCCAGGCCATTAGCTCTGCTGGCGGAGGGCTCAAAGCTGTCAGTGTTCACGGGGCCTCTGGTGGCCCATCATCCTGCTGGAGGTCAGCTGGAAAAGGTCTAGAGAAGTTCTCAGGCACTGCTTGGGGAAGAGGGAAAGTTTTCTTCCTCTCCCAGAGAAGTGATGTGGACAAGTGCAATGCTCACAGTTTCCCAGCCCCAAAAACAACTGGCTCCAAGTTACGAGTCAAATCTATTCACTTGTTTTCAATAGCGATCTACAGTCAGGTGGTAATGGCACAGCCAGCTGCAGTACGGTTGAGACCATATTCACCATTTGTGAATCTGTCTCTGCCAAGGGACCCACTTCCATCACCCACCTGCTACATTTTCCACCCAGCTCAGCTGCACTGTGGTACTTTAGTCTTGGTGCCTTCTGGGGGTGAAGTTTCTCTCTCTGGAATAGAGACAGAGCCTTGGAGCACTGGGTTGAAATTTCAGCCTTTTTGTTAATCCATCCCATTTATACTCAAATGGGATAAAGCCCCATCCTGCATACAGTTGTGTTTCTACAGTCATTAAAACTGCACAAATCAATCCTACAGCTCACTAGTGAGTAGTTCATGTCAGCTAAAACAGACAAGCTCTAAAAAAGTCTTTCTCCCACACTTTTCTTGCTGTCTAAATCCATCAAGGAATAATTTGTTTTTCTGAATTAATTTTAATCTCCATTGACATGTTTCCTTCTCAGTTAACTTTACTCAAAGGAGGAAATGGCCTAGTCCTTGCTATGTACTGAAGGCAAGGAATTTGCATTCTCTTCTCTAATCTTTTACACCAGGACAACAGATGTGGAAATATGGCACTTATATTTTGGGATTCCCCCTCTATCTTTCTAGACTACATGCCTTGTCACTAGGTTGCTGATTTGGGTCGCTTCTTCCGAGTAAGTCACTTTTACCCTCTCTAGACCTTGTTTTGTCTCCCTTTTGTAAACTGCATTGAGGTTCCTCAATGAAAAGAAAGACCCAGAGAAGACAATATTAGCAGCACTATAAAGGTTACTAGGAGGTATACACTTAAATTCAAGAATTTCTTAGCCTTGCCTTGGTTAAGACAACCTTTGTGGTTTGCAGTTTCCATCTCTGTGTTCTTTTGACCCTTGGGCAACACGGGGAGATCCATGTGTGTTGGAACAGAAAACTGCCTTCTGCGTGTCTTGAGCACGTAATTCAATCCTGAGGAGCAGAGTGGGACACCACACGTATCTGTGGAAAGTGAGTGCTCCTATGCACAGCACCAGATGTGCTCCTGCCGGAGGACAGCACCTCAAGTCCAGACATCATCGCCCCAGGGATTTAGGCCACACAGCAAAACTACACGTTACTCAGAGAGACAATGAGCCCTCCAGAGAGGTTAGGAAGTGAGGAAGTTTGAGACATGCAGACCCTTTTCTCAAATGGGCACCGGAGCACCTACAGGCAAACATGTAATTAATGGAAGTGTCAAGCTATGTGGATCCTTGAAACTCAAGACTGTGCAGGAATTACAGCAATTGCTAGAAAAGCAGTAAGCTCTGCTGAAAACCAATATAGGGGCAAAGTTTAGTGTGTGGCTGGCTTGGCTGTGGACTGTTCATGTCACTGAGCAAATGTCTTATCTAAATCACAGTGCTGACTCAAGGAATGAACTCAACAGGCCTTCCTTGCTTTGCCCCCCTTGCCCCTGATTTATGTATTGGATGACCAGAAGCAGCTGAACAGTAGCTGTGCATTTACTAGCACAAGGTATTAAATGCTACAGTGAAAGCTTACCTGGGGTTTTCCACTGGGATACATGAATACCAAAACTTTCTGTGGTAAAATGTTATTTTAGAGGTATGGAGAAAATCAGAGTGGGTTTCAGTTGCTTCAACTACAATCTAAATGTTTACATGATCCTTTACATGATCTCAAAATGTTTTATTTCTAAATCTGTGCAGCAAAACAGGAATTCACATTTCTTTATGGAGCTTTGCAGAAGATCAGGGGTCCAAGTTCCCTCTTAGGGGTGCAGATTTCCTAAAAAACTACACATCCCACAAGGCAAGAAAACGTTGGAGCTTTTTTGGGCACACAATGCCACTTCTATTTGGGTAGTTTAATGGGAGATGTAGTCAATCTGTTTACTAGCCCACAGGAGAAAACACAGGCTGGGACAACAACTCCCAGAAGGCAACACATTGCTGAAGCCTGAAACGAAGTTCTGAAGTGACCTCAAAGGAAGGGAATCCTCTGCAGGCGGTCTCAGGGATGAAGTGCTTCCATTATTTATGTTTTAAATGTCAAAATATCTTGTTTTGACATTTACTACTAATAAAAAAAGCTTTTGACATTTTCTGCAGATCAGAAATTATGGAATTTTTTTCTCTTTTTCTTTAACCTCATGTTTTGGAACCTAAAGCAAATTTTAAAATGTCAGGTTTTCCCACGGGATGGAGATTCAGAATTTTTTCTCAGCTGTATCTCTGATGCTTGGAATTACCTCTGATCTACAGTGAAACACTGCACAGGCTCAGGGAGAGGAGGAGAATTTCCTCCCTTTGTTCTGTATTTTGAAACAGTGCTCTTTTTTAATTCCATTCGTCCGTTATCTGATACAGTT
Organism: Mesitornis unicolor; assembly: GCF_000695765.1. Taxonomy (NCBI): domain Eukaryota; kingdom Metazoa; phylum Chordata; class Aves; order Mesitornithiformes; family Mesitornithidae; genus Mesitornis; species Mesitornis unicolor. Next base: position 97,897 of record NW_010169508.1, read on the forward strand.
TTGCAAAGTAGGCAATTCCATCTAATAGCTTTCTTCTTTACAACAGAGCAATCCCTTTGTTACCTAACCCTGCTTAAATCATTAGTATAAATTTCTTAGGGAAGATAAAAAATCTTAGTGCCCCAGGTGGGACCAGCTGATGATATTTCTACCTCTACAGTTCAGGCTGAGGTTGTGTCCATCCCGTGGCCATCCCCTGATGAGTCAACAAAGATCTGAATTCTGAAGATTGCTAACATTTTTCCTCGATATCTCACATTCCACCCCAATAAAAGACTGGGGGTTGACCCCCAGCGTCTGCCCTGTCCGCAGAAAGTGCATTACACCAAGGAAAAGAAATGAAAAGCAATTAAAAGATGCTGGATATTGTACAATAACCAAGGGAGACACATCTTCAAAGAGTCTGCTAATATAGTCAGCTCTCAAGTCCCTGTTAAACAAGGTTTGGATTTGATACCGGAAACCCAAAGGAGTGTCTATCTGACCATGCTTTGGGCTTTTAAGGAAGAGGAGGGTAAATGAGGGGAGGGAGCATGTTGCAGGAACAACTTTAAAAAGAGGCTATGAATAAAAAGTGAGAAGTATTTCCCTTGTGCTAGCAAGCCAAGGCACTAAGCTGATTGCTTCTGGACTTGGCGGTATAAGGAAGCCATGTCTGAGGCTTGTGATCCCGACCCATAAGGAAATGTTCAAGTTCATTCATGTGCCTTTGCCAATAGGTTGTTCCTCCAAGATGTGCCACCTTATAGTGTTAGGACTGAACATTAAATAAGACAGGCCGCTCACATCCACCACAGAAAGCTCTTGATCCTGAGGACTGGTCTGTCTGATGATGCTGACCAGTGGCAGCTGCTCTAGGATAAGTGCAAGAAACCCCATGAGCAAAAGCCTGAGGTTATGGGGAGACTTTTGATAGTCAGAATGTTTTGTATTCTACAGCTATAGGATGTATTTAATTTTTGGTTTAGGATTCACTGTTGCAATCCCAGACGCTCAAGCTCTCACTGAACATGACAAGATTTTGGTTGACAATCATAACTCTGTGCCAGTGAGCTACACAGAGTCATGCTCTGCAGAATATATATCCTAAATAGATACTCTAAATAAATCTGGCAAGGCATATATATCCTAAAGAAAAAGTGAGTAAAGGCAACGCAGATCTGATGGCATGCCAAAGAGCGAGCAGGGAATCATCAGGAAGGGTAAATAGAAGCACAAGAGTTGCCACCATATTCCCTTAGAGAAGAACAGTGGCTGCAAACAAGAATCTGATGTGATCTTGCTGACTGCTTGGTAATTTACTAGTGTTGGCTCCAGAGCACATTCCTCGCAGGGTGTAAGGAGGATGGGATGTTGTTGGACTTCAGTAGACTGTCAAAAACTCCTGGAAGAGCTTTGCCTACACAGGGGTATGTGGCATCGTTCATTTGAGCTAATGAGGGGGGTGAATTTAAAACTGATGTTTAAACTACACTGAACCCCTGGTTAGACTATCATCTCATTTGGAATTAATGTTGCTTCAGTCTGATTTACCTTAATTCACTTTGGGTATGAAACTGATGGCTTAACTCTTAGAAAAAAAGTTTCTGTAAGATAGTATTTTAATTACCTTAGGGAAAAATGTACTCATCCAAGTTATTTTGAGTTAAATAATCTGCCTGAAAAAAGCCAATTCAGATTCCTCTTTTTTTGGTTGAATGTCTCTTTGCAAAGAAATCTGTGCAAATTTTGTGTTTTCTCATCCTGTGAAGTTTTCTGAGACTTTAGAATTTTTTCATGTCCCACCACAGGATAAAACCAAGCTCTTTTGTAGTGGTTTTGGTTCATTCATTTGGGATTTTGGGGGGGGTTCTCTCTCTTCCCTTCCTCACCCTGAACAAACAAACAAAAATTCTCTCTCTCTGGAAGAGTCAGTTGACTAAAAGAGCAAAGAGATCAGCTGAGGAGGGGTCCATTACCCACATGAAGTCAAAACAGGTTTAAGTTGATCTTTCAGCTTTTTATGTTTATGAATGAGGATGTAAGACCTCAAAACATCATCCTCCTAGTCTGAGACCATACTTATTTCAAGGCATATCCTCTGTATTAGCAGCTGTTCTGAGCTGAAAGCATCTACATTCGATCAAAAATTACATAATCAAGCTGGGAAACCCACCTTTATTGCATGTTTGGTTGGGTTTGGTTTATTTTACAATGATGCTTTCATGTAAAAAAGAAAAAAGAAAAAAAAAAGGTGTGGGGGCAAGGTTGGAACAGCAACATTTTCTAATGACAACACTTTTATTCAACAGCCCTGTCTGTCTGCAAGCTACTGTTTCCTGGTTTGTGACCTTTGTATGGTGCTACTGCCTATCTCAAGGGCTGTGCTTAAGTGTCTGCTTCCTTCATCCACTCTTGTTGTACAGCCTAAACAATCCCACTCTTTGGGAGGTTTAGAAATTACCATATCCAAGGGGCTCTACTGTCACACTCTTCAGCTCACCTGGATCTAAAGGAAGAACTTAACAGGAGTTCAAGGAATCCCAAGATAAGAAACTGAGTAATGTTGAGTGAGTCTAGATTAAGGTAATCTGCATCCTTAGGCTTCTTTAAGATTGTTAGGCTTAGAACTTGAAGAATCTTATTCCTAAATTGCCACTGATTTCTACAGGACTGATGCACCCAAAAGCCTTTGGGGAATTTATTTGTGATAGCAAGATTATTCCTGTCGAGGCCCATGTAGCCAAAAGAACTTAATGCCATGAGGCAACTTAAACATGAGGTTTAGGCCATAAATGAAGAGAAGTAATATGAAGTCCAGTAGCCAAACTTGTTTTGCAAACTACAGCGATGAAGGAAAGGAACTTGTGAGCATTTAAATTCAAAACTTGAATCTGAGTGTAACACAGAATCACAGAATCACAGAATC
>NW_010169509.1:0-1122 GCF_000695765.1 Mesitornis unicolor
CTCTCGGTGAGCACCGTGCTGGGTTGTTGGCTCTGAACGAGGTGACACAACCAAAACTGCAGAGCAGGATTCGTCCAAACTCCTTCCCCCCCCAGAAAAATCACCTTTTGGAAGGAAACCAAAGCAAGAGCGTTTTAATTTTAACCCTCAAAAAGCTCCGTCGAGGTGCGAGGAGCAGTCAAGGAAGGGAACTCAGAGCTGGAGTGAATTGGTCGTGATACCCAGGAGTGCTTCTCACGTGTGGATCTGCTGACCTGGGCCTGGGGTTGTGGGCACCCCCTGGGACGAGGTGCAAGTTCTGCCCGAGAAACTGCACCTGGGCCAGGCCTTGGGGTGCCCCTGGACCCCCGGGGTGTCCCTGCGCTGGGCTTTGCTGTCCTTCCCAGGCTGCGTTATGCACGAAAGTGAAGCTGTGAAGTGGCAGCTGCAGGTGAGCGCTCCCCTCCCTGCCCACAGCAGAGGGACACTGACCAGGTACGAGAGAGAACATTAAAAGTGATGTTTTGCCTCTTGCCAGTGATGCTGCCTGTGGTCTCGTCTCTCGTTGCGAGCAGCAGTGCGGGATGTGTTGGTTGTGCAGTCAGGGTCCATAAACATCAAGGAACTGAGCCTCATTTTTTCGGTCCTAATTGCGTTCAGCTTTGTCACGAGATGTGAATTCAGCCTCTGCAGGGATTTTCTTAATTATTTATTTTATTGTTTAGTAAAATGTTTTCCTTCCTAATTCAGCACTCTCACTGTTCTCTTCCTGTGGTGCCTGGACTTTCCATCAGGTTTAATGTTTAATGTTATTATCACATTTTTAAAAGAGGTGTTTTCTGCCAACAACACCCGGCGCCCGTTGTGCTGCTCAGAGACCCTCGCTCGCTGTCCTGTGGCCACCCCCTGCTTTCCTGCACCAGGCCACTGGTGCTGGTCACTGTTTGCATCCCAGAGAGCTGGAGAAGGAAACTTTCTCCTCTCTTTATATCTCTGCTCTGGGATGGCCAATGCCAGCACAAGGGGCAATGGTCCCAAGCTGGAGCACAGGAGGCTCAAGCTGAAGATGAGGACAAACTTTGTCAGAGTGAGGGTTATGGAGCATGGACCAGGCTGCCCAGAGTGGTTGGGGGGTCTCCCTCT
>NW_010169509.1:1209-2369 GCF_000695765.1 Mesitornis unicolor
GTCCTTTCCAACTCCTCGCGTTCTGGGATTCTGTGAAACTGAATTTAGGGCAAGCAATCAGAAAGCTTTAATTTTTTCCTTAAACTCTTAGAGAAAGAGCGTTTGTGTTGCGAGCCTTAATGTGTGCTCCCTAATGAAGGGCTGATCTTTCTGTCCTGCTCTCCTCAAGCCTGAGGTGGGACCATGACTACCCCTGGGCTGGTTTTCTCCGCAGACCCTGCATGGGCTGGGGTGGATTTTTGGTGGCTGCTCTTAAGTTTTCGAGGTGAGTTTCTCTGCTCTGGTGTCTGTGTCAGAAACGTCTCGGAGCAGAGTTTGGTTGGTACTGACCTTCCTGACCCGGACAAGCTTTTCACAGAATCACAGAATATGAGGAGTTGGAAGGGACCTGGAAAGCTCCCCCAGTGCAACCCCTGCCAGAGCAGGAGCACCAGAGCAGTCACACAGGAACACGGCCAGGGCTTTGGGTGTCTGCAGAGAAGGAGACTCCACAACCTCTCTGGGCAGCCTGGGCCATGCTCCATAACCCTCACCCTGACAAAGTTTGTCCTCATCTTCAGCTTGAACCTCCTGTGCTCCAGCTTGGGACCATTGCCCCTTGTCCTGGCATTGGCCATCCCAGAGCAGAGCCTGGCTCCTTCCTCCTGACACTGCCCTTTCCCAATGGATCCCCAGGAATGAGGGCACCCCTCAGTCTCCTCTGCTCCAAGCTCAAGAGCCCCAGCTCCCTCAGCGGCTCCTCAGCAGGAGATGCTCCACTCACTGCGTCATCTCTGTGGCTCTGCGCTTTTGTTTGGTTGTTCGTGCCCGTTTGTGTGCTGTGAATGTTGAGGTTCTTGGACCTTGCAGTGACCACCAGCCCAGCGCACAGCAGGCTTTAATATCAGGGCTATTGACTCGAGCAATCCTGTGACTGTGCTGCTCCTCCTGCATCCCGAGCCCTGCCTGGCTGCTGTGGCTTCTCATTCCACACTGGTGGCTGTTTTGAAACGTGCATTTTGTGCTCTGGTTGTTTCGGGTCTCACTATGGGAATGCAGGCAGGACTGTGGCTGCAGGCGCCCAATGGCATCCGGGCTCGAGCGGCTCTTGTCCTGCTTTCCTTTTAATCTCATTCTAGCGTGACTGCGGAGCCAAAGCCCAGCAGCTCGGCTGCTTTATC
>NW_010169510.1:0-13193 GCF_000695765.1 Mesitornis unicolor
CTCAGGGCTGCCGTGCTTTACGGGAGTCTCGGGGATTTTTTTGGTTTGTTTTAAACATCTGCTTTGGACAATTCCTGGCCGCGCGTCCCTTCGCCGCCTCCTTGCAGAAGTGTCCTACTGGCCTGCTTGGCGGTTTTTCAGACCTCATCAATAGTCACTAACTATTATGCGGATAATATAATAATTAGACTCCCCCATACTCGTAGTGGAGGGCTTTGAGGCTTTTGGTGCTGTACGGGCATTAGGAAAATATGGTCCTTGCCTGCAAATTACAAAAATAGATATGAGATTCTCAGACCAGGAGGCTTGGGATGGGAATTGCTAAAGGCTGGTGGCTGCCCCTGTGGCAAAATTAAAAAATAATAATAAAAAAATCTGACTGGGTAATGGCAGGGAAGATCAAAAAGATACATTGGTTTGTATTGTGTACGTAGTGAAATACCCCTTTGTTAGATTGCTGCTGTTTAAAGGTCCTTTATAATTCTGACTAAAAATGTGCCAGCTAACTGTAACTCTTTTCATTAATTTAATGGGGAGTTAATTCATTTGACTAAATGTAGTGTCTTTTCTATTGGAGGCTGACTTCTGTGCACTGACTGTGCTGACGGAGTTTCTCTTGACTGGAAAGGAAGACCAGTGTCACTACCTCAGATGTAGGCACTTGCTGTGTGGACACCCATGCTTTGTCAGCCTTGTTTAGTTGTTTATATGGGGTATCAGTACCTAGATGAGGTTGCATGTGTTGGAGGACAGATCTGAGTTGCTGTTGAACACTGTGGTCTTGGTATATTTATATTTTAGGTTTGCTGGGAGGTGGAGATATGAGTCAGATTAAATTTTATATGTACCTGTTTTGTACTCTTTTTCAGTTGTCTGCTGCTAGCCATTATTGAAGACCTAGCATAGCAGCGATTACATACGGTATAACAGTTACGATCTCATTTTGGCCAGTTCTGTTGATTTGAAATCTTCTGTTTATGTTATGTTGGTTTTAACTTCTTTGGTTCCTATTCTGGTCTAAATTCTCAACTGATATGTACTGTGTTGGCTATTTGTTGTCCTGGTAAATTGTTTTATTCAGGTGAGAAGCTATGCAGTGGGGGTAGCGCTATCCTCCAGCTCAGCTTTGGAAGATGCAGTAAGTTACTTTGCCTGTCTTCCTTGCACTGAAGTGGCCCAGAAGGGAAGGGAGACATCAGTTGTTTAGGGAGGCATAAGAACATGCTGAGAGTTGCTAAGAAAAATGAGCTTGAAAATTTGGGTTTTCTCATTTGTTGACAATACATGCATTTACCTGAAACTCATTTTCAGTGTGTAAGCACTACTGTTAATATTGGTCTGGTGTACTGACATTAACTACATCTACTAGTCCAGCCTTATGCTGTTGTTATTCTTGTTTGTTACCAGAAATAGGCAATATCACATTGACATTTTTTGAGGAATAAGCAAATTCACATAATTGGCTCTCTTTCCCGGCCTTAATAGTGTGTGGGGACCTGAAAGTCTCTTAGCCTTCCACAACCCCCAGGCACATCTGAGAATATATACATCCTTGGACAGGTTTGCATGAAAGCAAAATAAAAAGAGTTTTGCCCACGACCAAACTGACAAAATCTGCAGTTTACCCTAATAGCGTGGATTAGAATTAGGGGTTTTTTTTCACTTTCCTATGGGATTTTGATGCTGCATTAAGCATTTCAGCCAATTGTAACACTTACCCTTATACACACCTATGGTGCACCTTGGCGGTGGCAGGGAACAGCTGCTGAAATGTAATTGTAGTCACATCTTTCCTTCTCTGTCTTTCACAGAATCACAGAACGTTAGGGATTGGAAGGGACCTCAAAAGAACATCTAGTCCAATCCCCCAATTCCTTCCTTTTCTATGTAGTTTTCATTTACTGCTGTGTGCGTGTGAGATTTTTTTGGTTTGTTTTACACATCTGCTTTGGACAATTCCTGACAGCACAGAATGAAAATGTTACTGGTGTAACACTTTACCGTGGCACTTTTGGCTTCTGGCACTCTTCCAGGAATTGCTTATACATTGAGAATGTTAAGAAAATTATTGTCCTTATTGTGTCCTTAGCTTCCCTCAGATCTTTCTGTCTTTTCACAAATCAATACTACTAAGTTATAATTTTATTGTAATCTTGTTTGTTTACAGAAATATGTACTCCTGTCTCCCTAAACAAAACAGAAACACACTTCTTTGTCTTTTGCCTTGTCTTCTCCTTGCTATCAAGCTGTCTGCCTTCAACACACACTCTGAAATTACTACCCTAGACTTTGCATTTTCAGTGAAGAAAAAAGAACGTTCTCCAGATTGGTTGATTAATTTGCCTGAATCCTGACCCTGTGTTTTTTAATGCCTCAGGTGGTAGATGAGAAGTGTCTAACGTTGTTTCAGGATATAGAGGCCTAATTATTTCATGCCTTGAACTTGAAAGATTGTAGTTGGCACATCTGTAATTTAAACTAGATCTGTTGTAATTGTCTTTTGTATCAAAGGCAGCTGACAATAGATATTGGCTACTTTCAGGGTAATGCTTCACTTACCAATAATGAAAAATGTCACCTTTACAATTCACAGTTAAATTTTTGCTGTGGTTTTTCTTCTTCAATTGAAAAACTTATCTTTTTTGTTGCAAGATAACAAAAATTGCTTTCTTATTTATATTTTTTAGTTTGAGTTAAAAGGCTGCTTTCATTCTGATTGTACACATGCAAGGAGCTAGGGAAGGCTTTTTTGCTAATAGTAGAACATGGGAGGATCATATCATAATGATGCCAATTAAAGAAAATGTCTTTAAATTATATTGGAAAAACAAAAAAAAATATTTTAACAGTAATAATTTTACACTTGGAAAAATTCCCTGAAGTTCAGCAGAATTTCAGGAGTCTGACTGTTGGCCCAATAAAGTATGATGACCCAGATTACACAAGTCTTTGATTAATAAACAGTTTTGACCAGTATTTTGTCAGAACAACTTATCATAATTGCTCTGAAAGCAGTTACTGTATGTTGTTCAATGTATCATTTTTAGAGTTCTTTAGTAACAGCTTCAAGTTCTTGTCCTTCTAGCTTTTTACTAGAACAGCAAATGATATAGTAGTGTAATTATATGCTTTTGCTAGATCAATAATCAGATATGTTGAATGTAATCTGGAATTTATTTTTTACTGTAAATTAACAATTTGCCTTTAAGCAGAAGAGTATTTTTTAGAAATAACTATTAATCAGTTGAATCTTAATTAGTAATTATATATGTTTTCTGTAATTATTCTGTTCTTTAACTTGTAGGGTGACATCAGGCTTGTGTCGTCTTGTTTTCAGAGGTGCCACAAACTCCTTTGATTTAGCTCAGCTTTGGCCTGTGGTGGGTCCATTGTGAGGCTGACTCTGTGTCCAGCACAGAGCATCCTCTGGTCTCCTTCCAGAGACCACTCCTGCTGCCTCCCTGTGCCCCCTTCGCTCCTACCAAAACCTTGCAATTTAGGCACAAAGAAATTTTTCTTTTAATATAGTTATTAATTATATTAATTTTCTTACAGGTTATAAACTCAATGGAAAATATTTTTTTAAGTTGAAGTGAAAGAAGAAAAGGCACATAAAGACTCAAGTTGTACGTATAGTACTGTACATATAGTAACCTTTTGATAAACCAGAGAGTTTAAAATGCATATTACTTACAACTTTAATATCACTTTAAATGATACGGATACTGTACTTAGCTCAGAAGACCGTTCTATTTTTATTAATCTAAATATTTATTTAATATAATTACAAGCATGAGTGTAAGTGATCTAGATTCTGAATAAGTTATAGGGTTGTAAACTGCAAAGTAGAAAAAATAAATTACTATCTACTGTGTTGGCAATTAGGTTGGACTAGAACTTAGAAAAAACACTGACTGTTAGTAGTTGAGGCTGGTGTTGGTATGAAGTATATTTAGGTTTTTTGCATTTGTAAATATTTGAGACCAGAAACCTCAGGCCCAGTAGGTTGGTAACTTTCTGTAAATGCAGAAGTCATAGCTCATTACTCCTTGGAAAAATGACAGAATTTTGTTCAGCTGGTGCCAGCTACAATGAATAAAATGACCAGGTAATACAACTTTCACACCATATTGCTTCAAAGGTGACCCTGGCAGCAAAATTCATGTCCATTTTAATAAGGAACATTTTATTATGTTCACAGTACAGCAGAATGGATGCCCACAAAAATTCTTGCTTTGGTTTTTTGAAAATTATTCAAGCTTTATTTCAATCAGTGAAACTAGTTGTTCTGAAAGAGTTGTGTTTGTAGTAAGTGTCACTGTCGATCCATTCATCTCACTATGCCTAGCCCTGGACATGTCCTGGCTTCACCTACATGGCCTTGACTGGGCAAATGTTGCAAAACCAGATGTTGTGGTAGGCAGAAGTGTGATATGACTTGCACTTTGGCAAGGTGTAAGTGTGATAATGGTAATGTTAATGTCCACATTCCTTTATTTTTCTCATTGTATTGCAATATGTAAAATTCATTATTGCTTTAGAACTGCTAGCTGTGTTTTGCTAAATGGTCTGATATGTCTAGGGCAGCCCATGTTAATGAAATCTACAGTGACAGTGTTATCTGTGCCAGTAACACTTCTAGAGTTGCTCTTCTAGAGCTTCTCCTACAGCTATGAGAGTTGAAAATGGTAGTGGTGGCTACCTAAATTTGGTTGTCTGTTGTCTTGCCAACTCAAGCTAATGGGCAACAGAAGTACCAATTACATACCAATTTGTAAGTGATAGTGGTGATTCTCTTCTCAGCACATTTCTGCCACCTTTGAAAACCTCTTATAACTTCCCTCAGGAAGTAAGGGGTAACCTTAGCACAAATTTCTGGCAGTTTCTAATTTTGACCTTCTGCACCTAGTTTTCACTTGTCAAGGGGCATTTGTCAGGGCCCATGGCCTTCTTTGTAATAAAGATTAAAAATAGACCTGTTTTCCCCCTGCTGCCAGCCCCAGACAGAGCCATCTCTCACCAGCCCAGTTCTCTCTCCATATACTCTGGCTGGTGACAGCTAAGTGAACGACCTCTCTTGTTCCATCCTGTGCACGCACACGCAGGAATGTCACTACCTGTCAGCTCACCAGAAACAAACACGCATGCTTAGCAAAGGTTTGGGAATGCTTTGTGAGGCATGGTGAATTGCTATTCCTTTTTCTCCATTTCCTGTTTGATAGCTGTTACGTGTGATGCTGCTGTCTCAGATGTAGCATTTGAGTGTCTGAGCATGGTGTGCGGACAGAGCAGTTACGGGCTGCTCTGCCTGATGTTTGCTATTCAGCTACCCACATAACACTGGTGTCCCTGCATTCTCCAATGCCAAGTATGCATGGTTGATTGGTTGTGGTTGGTCTTCCAGTAGACAGCAAACACCTTGGGCAACCCTAGTGGTAGCTAGTGGGTATAACTGCTGATACCTACTTGTTCGTTTATCACTGTTCCTATTTTGCTCTGCTCATGTGGTGTCCCTATGTGATCACTTAAATCATGTCCAGCACACTTCCATGTCCTGCCAGATGCTCAGAATGCTTGTTTTGCCCATCAAGAGTGCCCTCCTGGTAAACAACTGCCAGAAGCTCAGTGATTCCTCTGTGGGTGACCAGAGGGAAAGGAGAAATTTAGGTCGGTCAAAGATCTACTCATAGACATTTTTGAACTGATTCTTTCTAGTAACTTGTAGGTATTATGAAAGTGGTACTAAGAATCATCTGCATTGTTAATAAGCATATGGACGGTAATTTGGAGAAAATTAATGTCTAGATTTGTTGTCCACATGTATGTAGACAACCTTCATACTTTTCTTTCATGTAGAACTTTTTGACAGTACTTAGTAATATTTTACTCAAACAAGGGAATCTTAAGGTAGAAATAAATCTTAAGGCAGGTTGGACCAGGCTTTGGGCAATGTGGTCTAGTGGGAGTTGTCCCTGCCCATGGCCAGGGGTTTGGACTGGATGATCTTAAAGGTTCCTTCCAACCTAAAGCATTCTATGATTAAATGTGGTGCACTCCCCATTGTCCTATAGATATGACATAGAAAAGGAAGAAAAAGTGGATATTATCCATTTCCTGCTATGGTTAGAATGCGTGTGATTTTTTTTGCTTAGACGTTACTATTTTGTTGTAGATATAAGCAGTACAGCCTGAAGATGTTCCAATTACTGTTAAGTTATTTCCAGGATCACTTCCCTTCCATGAGAAAAGTGTTTTCACACAGGTAATGGATCATCTTTCACTCTTTCTGTTGATGTTCATCATATTTTAAATATGCTTTTAATTTGTAGCATTTATGTTTATCGTTGTGATTTATGTTCATAACAGTATGCTTGTGTTATTTTTGTATAACAGCATAGATAGTTTTACACAGTGAGCTTGTAAAGATGTCATTCCCTGTTACTTGCTCTTTTTCTGTGAATGCATTTTTCATTACAATCATCAGCTTGTGAACATCACAATGTTAAACTTGAATGTAGTGTATTTTATTTATGGCTTATGTAGTATCTGAGTATGTTACAAATACTAATTGAATGTTGCCACATCCCTGTGAAGTAGGAGACTTATATTCATTTTACAGGTGGGGAAACTGAGGCATGGAGAGCTTATGTGAATTACCTAAAAATCACTTAGCAGATCTGAGACAGTACAGGTTTTTCCATATAGGATCACTTTTAATCTCTGCAACAGCATAGCTGTTATTTTTACACAGGGACAGATATAGATTAGTGTCAATGTGTGTTCAGATATTAATCTCTACTGATCAATTTACCTACAAAACCATTTCAAGCCAACTTAAAATATATGCCTCTACTCCAGGCAAAGCTGTCTGTTGCTTGTGTTGTGCTAAAACCTAATCTAGCTGTTTCAAAATAAATCTGTTTGTCAGGGCATTGCTGTGATCAGTATATCTACATTATGATTTTCACTTATAAAAGGAGCATCATATCAGCTTGAAATAATATTTTCTTTCTTGGAGAAAAAAACAACCTTACATTTACTAACTCTGAAAGAATTACAAGGTGGGCTTGGATTTGAAAGACAAACATGAAAAAAATCAGTGTCTGATAGAGTGTCTTCCTATATCAACTGAATGATTGAAAGCAAGAGAGAAAAAATGTCTTTGAGGAAAACCTGAAAAAGCATTACAGGTACTGATTTAAGAAACATTTTGGTGGAGAGATATATATATATATTTCTACTTTCCTATTATGTTGGGAAAATAATTGGTTTGTAATGTCAGTTTTAGAAGAAAAAAATAGTTATACATTTCTATCTAGAAAGCCTTTTTCAGTGCACATCATTATCCTCAGTAGTATGAAATACAATTTATTTATTTAATTTTAAGAACACTTGCTAACACAATCTAAAAGAAACTTAGAACTGCCATTTTAGCTTAGATCAATCCTGTGTTGAACTGGTATCCTTAAAAATTACAATAATACCAGATGTTTTCAGGAAAGAAAAAAAGATTTATTTTTTTCCCCCTGAGATATCTCGCAGTTGGATGTGAGCGTGTCTTCAATGAGGCAATGTAAGAAATATCTGGGTTTTGGGAAGAAGTAGTTGAGAAAGGGAGATTAACCTTCTTTATTTTCCCTTTCCAATTTGTCCTGGTTTTGATTTGGATTTCTCTTTTAATGCCTTTCTTACAAAGAACAATGTTTTTTTTGAAATTTGGATTCGAAAAGGAGAATTTCCTATAGGGTGGTAAAATCATGGTAGTGGACTTTTTTTAGCTCTTTCAAAGAAAGGGGAAATCAAGCATGAGATTAATTTAACTTAACATTAGAGGTCTCTCACATAGACATTTGTATCTGAGCTGGTCTACTAAACTATTTTGATAGTTAACAGAGTTAATTGGGCATTTCTAATGAGCAATTTATCTGATCCGTTTTAAGTATTTATTTTGGGACAAGATGAGTTGTGTTCTAGAAATATAAATTTCTTTCCACTTACTGGAAGTACAAACAAGTTTAGTTAGAGACTAATTCAAATGTAGACGTGCAAGCTAGATGACTTGAATCTTACAGGTTCTCTGTAATATTATACAAGATTACAACTTGTCTATATTTTTAATTGGAACACTGACAAATACCTTCTATATACTGAAAAGATTGATGGAACACTAAAATATAGCAGCATTAAAAAAACCCTGGAAATGAAAGTTTGATCAGTCTGTATCCTCTGTACTAAGTGCTGCAGATTTAACAATATATAGATTTAAAAAGAATGGCAAAATCATGTATCTACTGGAACATTAATTTGTCTTTACTAGTTTTTATTTTAAACTTCCATTTTGTAGCATGTATAATACTTTTTAGGGAAGGTGGTGTATTTTAATGTATTAAACAAATTTTAACTTAAAAGTTGGAGAACTTAAAACTCTTGGGGAAATTTTTCAGTAATTTCTTATAAAAGATTAATTCAGCTCTTCTATTTTGTGTTCATTGCTATTTGATAAGCGTTAAATAACAGTTTAACTACTTGCTATATACGACTTCTGTAGTTAAAGGTGATTTGCGGTATCTGTGCTACAGACATTATTTAAGTGTACATTCAACTTGAAACTTAAACAATTTTTTAAATGTAAAGTATTTAAGAATGTGCCTCAGTTGAAAACGGCTTAAGGAAGCATTTAAATGCATTGAAGTGAACCCAAACAGCAACATAATTTTAATGTTTACAATATGTATTTTAATAGAAAGCTGAAGATGCTAACAAGCAACTTAAAAACTTACCAAAATTTAATTGTATTCAAGACACAAGTTGTTCAAGATACATCAGTTAAAAAAATGCAGAAGAGGAGAATATTGATGTTTCTGACACTGCTATGAACAAAATGCTGAAGATATATCTAAGAAAGGCTGAAAAACTTAAAGTGAAGGCAATGGAGAAGATACAGAGTGTTACTGTCAAAGTCCATTAGTGAAGCTGATGAATTAGTACTGAAATTGGCAGTAATGCATCAAGGAAAACAAGCAAGAAACAAAAGGAGAAGTCCTGCAGAAATGGAAGAAACTGACAAAGTTGCAGCACCATCTCAAAAAAGAGGTGGTTAAACTGAGAAAAGAGATTAGCAGAGACAAAGTGTAACAATTATGGAGTTTCAGCAAGCAAGTTAAAAGAAAAAGATGATGTTCAGGAGTAAACATAAGGAAATAGTTCTTATCACTGAAAAGGCTCTGAGACTTGCAGCTTATCCATCTGAACATGATAACATGCAGTATCCTTCTAAACACACTGATGAGGACCCAGCTTCATTGTTATCTGGTAAAACCCAACAGAGGTCAACAGCAGCGAGAGCAAATAGGAAATCAGATTTTTTTTTTTAGGGTATTCCTTTTTGGTTACATTTATGTTTATTTTTTTTAAAGACAGGATTAATTGATGGAAAATCCAACTCCATTTAAAGTTAAAATTTATTTTTCAAGAATGATAATTATAAATTGCAATATTGATATTATGCATATTCATTATCCTTGGAGACCTGACTGTTGTTTGTTGGGCAGAATGAGTCCTGAACTGGAGGAGGAGTACAGGAGACATCGTGATTTTATCTGCCAGCGAAGAAGCCTGGGATGCTAATAATAGCAGTATAAAGATCCTGTTCTGAAAATGTTGGTTCACACCTGCCTCAGGTGAGGCAGACTGAAGCGTCCCACACTTGCTTCCTGTTTACTTCTGTTTATCCTTGGTGATCTTTCTACTTGTCTGTTAGTTAGTTAAATTCTAACTCAGTCTTGACCCTGAGGAAATCCAGGATCCAAATGAACTGTGAGCACGCTTCTCAGTGGGAGGTGTGAATCAGATTTTAGGAAGATCTAAACCAGACTTTAGGGAGGTGTGAATCAGACCTCAGGGAGGTATGAATCTGACTGCCTCTCTGTTTTTGACCCAGGTCTCCCTGAGAAGTTGCCCATGCAACCTAACTGTGTTGCTAATGAATGCAGATTTGGACATTGTGATGGTTTGGGAAGCCACCAGCTAGCCCACAGTAGCCTTGCCCCGGTAAGCTGTCCACTGGTGGAAGTCAAGGACTGCAGAAGCTCTGTGGGAATTTCCTTCTCTGTATGCAAGTGTTCTCTCTCCAAGTTAGGCTTGCTGCTAAGTCATTTGAGATATAGCATGCTATAATATTGGCAGGGAGGTACTAGTCTAGGACTCAAAGCCTTCTCTGGACAGAAGGAAGCTTACCATAGCATTTGTCACTCAGCCTGCTGCCAGAAACTCAAGGTGCTCGAACATGCCACTGGTAAGTAAGTATCTCTATCTATTCCTGCAGTTCTAGTAGCACTAGTTCTTCCAGGGACACCCTTCTTCTCCAGGGTGTCCTTAACTCTCCACATAGTAAAGACTTAGATGGCTTTTTCTGGAGGATTTAGCTGAGGGGGGGGGTCATGAACTAGGATGTACTCACCAGTGAGCAGCAGTCACTGAGGACATGTCAACAACAGACCCCCTTGCGTTAAGAATACTGCCACATTTATGTGTTGTGCATGAGCCGAAAGAATGGTGAATGGTGCGTATTTACATGGGTGGGAACAGCCACTGGGCTCTGACAGATTTTAGGCTTAAATGGATTTGTCTCAGTTGGCCTAGGGACCACAGTTTGTTCCTCACTGTGAATGATAAAGATAATACCAAAATACTCGAAATGATTATGGCTATGGCCTTATTGGCTTTTGCATGAACAGTGTAGCTTCATTTTCGGTAATACTCTAGTTTAAAAATATTGTTTCTTTCCAGACTGTTTAGTAATGCTTAAAACAGCTATACCAAAAGTAGACCTCATTTTTTTCTCAACTTCATCACATTTCTCCTTAAGACATCAGAAAAAATTGTTACCCAAGTCTTTAAATGTACAAAAAGATTCACTCTAGCTAATCTCAGAAAGATAAGAGAAAACTGCAGCATCTGCACTCCAGTTCTTTGGCTTTTACAGGACTGATTAATACAATTATTTTAATCTCAAATTATTAAAATTATTTATAAAGCTGGATAAACATTGTTATCTACTTGCTGCAGATGAATTCTGTGATACAAAGAGGCAATGATTTTGCCAGGATCTCATAGGTAGTACTTTAGGTTCTGCCACAAAAGTACATTATGTCAGTATAATTTACAGCATCTTTAATGATTGTTCTGAGTTATGTCAGCATTCAGCAGCTGTTCTATTTCTTTCCTCTCCGTCTGAATAGAAAGCTTTGTATTTCAGTCATGTAAAGTCTAAATCCATCCAGCTTTCAGCCAGGTTTCCTTCATAATACTGAAAGAAATAGTACTTTTGAAGGAGGATTGGATGGGATGGGATACTTGTGCTTGTCATTTTCCAAAGAAGAGTCATAGATTTCTAAGACTCCCTTTTTTTTTGGCTAATACAGTATCAAAAGTCAACCATGATTTCCTTTGTTTTGCAGTAAATAAATAGAAACTCAGTACAGGAAAAACTGATCAAACTACTTAGTTCAGTCCAGCTACTGCAAGAAGGATGTATTTTTCTGTTTTTTTTCTTATCTAAAGGAGCTAGATGCCAGGGTTTTTCAACGTGCCTTGGAGACTAGTCAGCGTTCAATGAAGCAGTAAAAAGCAGAACCAGCAAAGTTGGTTGTTTTTTAAAAAAATATAGATAATTTCAGATTTCAGCCTTACAAATTATTGCAGTAGTACAACTGAGAAGGCAGTGAGCTGAAGTGTGCTGGAGGGAATACTACTTGGGAGTGTGGTATGATAGAGACTTTTAAAATCAGTTTTGATGCCAAATAAAATAGACCAGTGAACCATAGAACCAGTACAAGTAACAATGGATGATTTTTAGAAGAAATAACTTAAAATTCAGAAGTATTTATTTTCTAAGATGTTGGTCACCATAGTACCTCCAAATTTATGTTGCATTTTGTCTGTTCAAATCTTCAAGTCTGTTTTGTTAACCTAATGTAATAGTGAAATATTTCAGAAGAAGTAACAGAGGCAAATGAGTAGAGTTTATTCACTTCTCTTATACACTGAACAGGTGAATGTAATATATTTTATTCTACAGTATTGTTGTGTCAGTGCTCTGTATCTGTTAGCAATTGGCACTTAGCATAGCTTTAGTCAGTGACAAAACTGTCTTGTTTGTAAACTGAACAGCTGTTTAAACTTGGAGAAATTGGTTGCAGTAGAAGGGATTCTTTTGTTGTCTTACCTGCCTATTCTTTTTTTTTTAGTTTTGTGAAATCACTAGCATTGTAAAATGTTTCACTTCAATATTTCTCATTGTTTTGAGGAATGGAAATAGAAATATAAAGGAACTGAATCAAGATAAAAAAGTGAAACAAAGTGTTCCCGTATTTCCAAAATAATCCATTGGCTCTTGGGTACTCTTAGTTCCCATGTTTGAATGTATTCATAAATTTTGCTTTCTTAAACTATAGGGAAGCAGATAACACTTTTATAAATTAACGGTCAGCAGTTGAACACAGCATGTTTGACTTTAGGGGGCTTTTGCATGAAAATATTTTCTATCTTGAACTTTATCAGTTCTTCTACATGACAGAAGTAGCACAGAGACTGTAGTGGGATGTATTTGAGCATTATATTAGAATAGAATCACAGAGTCATGAAGGTTGGAAGAGACCTCTAAGATCAAGTCCAACAGTCAACCCAACACCACCATGGCCACTAAACCATGTCCTGAAGTGCCACATCCACACACTTTTTGAACACCTCCAGTGATAACGACTCCACCACCTTCCTGGGCAGCCTGTTCCAGTGTTTGACCACTCTTTCAGTAAAGAAATACATTATATATTATACTAACATTACAGTATTTTGATTTGAGAGCAGTCTACAAGAATATCAATATAAATGATAATCAAGGCTGTAATGTATTATGCATTTATATATAAGACACTATAGTCCAAAAAGATCATAGTGTAAATAGTCTAAATATAGAACATACTTTTAAAGTAAAATGTTACTCTGTGTCCTATATTAACATCTATGTGTTTTCCTATAGCAACTTTTTGCTTTTGTCACATGCCCGGCGAGACACAACTTCTATTAAATGGCGAAAGTCTACCATTAATAAATCAAGTGAGTAAAATGCAACAATTATCAACACTTTAACCAGAAGAAGGTGGCCTGAAAACTGACAAGTGGAAAGCTAAACG
>NW_010169510.1:13235-19222 GCF_000695765.1 Mesitornis unicolor
ATCTGGTAAGAGAACAGTATTTCCTGAAGATGTTGACAGTTTGCCCTTAGTGAAGTGCTTTTTTTTCTTTCTTTCTTTCTTTCTTTCTTTCTTTCTTTCTTTCTTTCTTTCTTTCTTTCTTTCTTTTTGTGGTTTTATTTTCTCTTTTTCCAACTGTTACTAAAATTTGACCAACTCCATAAAATTTTAAGTTTGTGCTCATTCCTCATCTGTCTGTATAAAATGGCTAATAAATATGATATAATAAAGGATGAGATAAGGATATTCTACAGCAAAATCTAAAATCTTCATGTGGGGACAAAGCTACCTACATCTGTGCTATGCAAATACTTTCCAAAATGGGCCAGAATAACTGTGTCCAGGCTGGTACTTACATTGTCTTTATTAATGAATGAAACTGGATGGAATGGCACATGCCTGCAGCAAGAAGTGCAATAAAATCTAATTCTTATAGTTATGTAAAGTTTACTTCACTCTTTTTAGAAAATACCTTTTGCCAGTTTCTAGAGGAAAAACATGAGACGCTCTTTAGATGTTTTGTCTATTGAACATCTTTCTTGAGTAGCTTTTATCCTTATGTAGGGAAGAAAACAGCTGAGCTTTTGGAAAGTGTGCTTGCTAAGCTGTCATCAGGTATAGAAGATCTGAAAGACAAAGAAGCTTTTGAAGACAGTGAAAGAGACAGAAATACTGGTTAATGCAGAATAAATGTAGAGATCTGCATTCTATTATTTAGGTCCTTGTTTAATGTACTCTGACACCTTATATTATTCAAGAAGTGTTATTGATCCAGCAACTCCCAGTCTCAAAATGAAGCAACAGACAGTGAAGGTTACTGGAGACACCATGAAAAATAGAATTATTTTAAGAGGAACTTAAATGCAAATAGGCTAAAAGACTTTACATTATTTGATATATAGATGACAGACTGTCAAACAAATTGAACAAGACTGGGAATACTGACAGAATGTACAAAATGTAAATAGGCATAAAGCTTAATGAGTGAACATGTTATCAGAGAACAGGAAGAATATTTATCCACAAATGCATAAAGTTGTGCATGAGCTAAAACATCCTGCCAAGAAGCTCAGCGCCACTGTTGCTCATGGTATTTCACTAGAGCTAATTGACTTCTGTCAGTACAGAATACTATGATTCTATACCTGGCTAATTTAAAACTAACTCAGATATTTCTTCAACTTGGTAACTAGGTATATTTTACCTAATACAGAGTTTAATTTCTTAGTATTTTTTAAAAATTATGTAGATTTATATGTTACATGAACACTTAAAAGTCATACTGAAAAATGTAAATTTGATGTCAAAGAGAACTGGGAGCTGGTGGAAGAATTCAGATGGGATGATGTTGGGGCAAGGTTATTAGATAATCAAATTGAAAGGGTTTTTATAAGGGTTTTTGTAATGTAAGGACTGAAAGGAAGACAGTTCTGTTTGGACAAACGGGAAAAGATGTTCAGTAGAGCAAGATCCCAAAGAGCAATGTGAGGGAAAACTGTGAAAGTATCCTGAGTATCCTTTGAAACTCTGCACCCGAGTATCCAGAAAGTTAGTTTTGGAAAGTAAAGATATGGCAAAGTTTTTGGAAAAAAGATACGAGCTCTTTTTCACAAGTTTAGTTAAAGCTGACAAAACCTTGAAATGACATAATTTGAGAGAAGGACAGATGGAGAATATTACTAGAAGAACAATTAATGATGCTGAGCTTGATTTGTTAGTCATCAGCACAGAGATGATAACTGAAGATGTGTCAGCTGATGAAATTACTTGGAGAGAGAACATAATGTAAGATGAGCAAAAGGCTATAGACATTGCCCAGGGGAATAATGAGAGAGTGGGGAAAGAGTAAAAAGGCTCATCAAAAGATGAACTAACAGCACAGTCTTGAAAAGAACTGGAGCAAAACAAAAAAAGGTCTTCAAGCCTAGTGGATGTGAAATGCCAGGAAGGCAAGAATGATCAATTACATCAAAAATGGGAAGAAGGCAAAAGATAAAGAAAGGATGGGAGATGAAGGACAGTGAGATTATGTATGCCAGGGAGCAGCAAGAGTAGGCTGAGAGATGACAATGACAGCAAGGCTGTCGGAGGCAGTACTTTCACTGACAAGGGCACAATCCCACAGTAGCTGGGCAAGGCAAGCAGAGTTGGCCTGGTTATGGTAATTAGGGTCACCTAACAGTCCAGATCACAAGACAAGTCCAAAATGATGAGGCATAATCTGAAGTCAAGTCTGCATGTCACTGTCAGAATCTGGGCTGGTGACAGCAGCCAGGTTCAGCCAACAGTCCAGTGATTGTCAGGCAAATCTGTGATGGCAAGGCAAGTCCAAAGTCAAGGCAGGAAATTAAGTTAGCAGGTCAAGATCAGTGAGGTTCATGGCCAGGCAAAGGCACACCTACAGCATAGCTCAGGCAGGGGCCTGAAAGCTCCCTCAGCTCCCAAGCCAAGGAGCAGAGGTCATCTTCACACAACTTATTCCTACACGGCTCTCTTCACAGCAGTTTTCCACCCAGGTTACCAAGCTGCATCATACCAGAGTTGTCCTTGACCACAAGTAGCTAAGCATCTAGGAGAGAGGAACAGGTTGCACTCACACTTAATACTATTTAATGACTTATGGTGGACTGAGCTGCACTTGAGAATTCTGTGATTGATTTAATTAAGGCCAGAAACTCATCCCCAGTCCTATGTCTGATCATAATTCCTTCTTGCTGTTGTAATATGTAAGATGGGAAAATAAGATCTTATGATCCAGAGGCTAGAGTGAGAGTCACAGTTACACTGTGATACAAACAAAAAGATAATCTTTGTTTTGCGGGGCTTAAATCTAAAATACAACACATTCAGGAGGGCAGGTTAACAAGATAATAGAAGTGTCATTGAGTTTAATTCCTTATGCACTCTTTAATTTTGGTATTACTTAAATAAGACCAAATGACAGTGCTTTCTTTTCAAGGCTTACAAATGTCTTTTAAACATTACTCACAGCATAGGCTAATAATTTATTACATCACGGATGTTATTTCAAATAGAAAGTAAATTTTAAGTTCAAGACCTGTCTGATAGGATTCAACTTTTAAAATAAATATATAAATGTAGTTTTCCAACTAGTGACTGATATTGTGCACCTACTGCAGGTAACAGACTGAGTGAACTACCAAACCAGAGAAGGCTTCTTGCAATTCTGGAATCAAATCTGAAAGACCTTCAGGAAATACTGGCTCTGGCAGCTGGCCAAACAGGCAGCATGGATGGGAAGTACACAGCTGAGGTCTGGTACCATATTATTTATTCACTAACAGTTTTGTCTGGCCATAGGGTAGAATCACCATGACATTCATCTCTTCCAGGAGTAATACTACAGGACTGGCTTTTGGAAAATTATTGTAGCAAGTTTTAATGTTTAAAATTCTTTTGCTTGAGACTTATGTAAAAAAAGTAAGAAGTTGAATATCTATTTTCACATAGGTGAAAATGGTCGTTGACTAAAGTTCTGACACTGGCCAGTGATATTTTCAGTTGACTGAGCACCACAATTTTTAAAGATTGTACATTTTAAATGAACAATAACATAGAAGCATAATAATTGAATATGCATTAAAATGTACCTCGTATCTATGTCTGCAACACTGGATTGTCACTATAATTGGAAAATGTTATCAAAGGTGTAAGTTTCAGCAGGCAGGAATTACGTGCTTTTATTCTTTAAGCTGTACAGAGACAGTGTTACCTACCTGCATTGTATCTCACGTGATATTCCATAGCAGTTTATAGAATGGTTTCATTCTTCAGTTTTAATATTTAAAAAAACTTTGAGTAATTATTGTGTCTAATATTTAGTATACTGCATTTGCTATGAGAACACAAAGGGACTTCTCAACAATAAACACTGTAGCTAAAAATTTTTCTATTACAAGAGCTCGTAAAACTTTAAATTGACTAATACATCTGTAATTTTCTGTAGAGGAGGATATGAGCTAAAAACGATTTTAGCTGCAAGTCTGGGAGCAAATTTGAAAGACCTGCAGGAAGGGGAGACTTCTGTAGCAGATAAACTAGGCATATGTGGGTCTAAGGCTGTACTTAATAGAACTCAAAAATATAGCTAATAATCCAAATATTTAAGTAATTTTAACATTAACCAAATTGACCTTTAAGTTCTCAGTAAGTTTTAAAACATGATTTTGTGATGTTGCACCCAAGTTCCTTGAAGACCTGTGTTCTAAAGCACAGAAGGCAGAGCTAATTTATATAGACTTTTTTCTTTCACGTTTCCTTTCTGTTCTTTTTGCTGTCTTATGCCTGTGTGGTTCTACTGAAGCTGTGGAGTGCTTACAGGCTGAACTCACCTTCTCTGTTCTGCTGCAGCTATCTTGTTTTTACAGGCCTCTGATAAACAGTGTTATGGTTTAAGGTATCAACTACAATATGTTTTATGTCTAAGTACAAATCTTAAATCTTAATAACTATCTGTCATTGTTGTGTGGCTAGTGAAATTTTTATAGATAATATGAAAATTTAAGGATATAATCTTTTAACTGTAAGAAACTAGTTTGGTACAGAACTGTTGACACTGAGACTTTACATTCTGAGAATATCTTTGGAAATTATTTAAACTTTGAAATATTTTCTAAGAGCAGGAACAACTTGGTTCAGAGAAGTTTTTTGTACTAATTTGTGTCAGATTTTCAGGTTTTATTAAACTCAAGTGGAACTGATGGGCTATTTAAAAAAATGCACTATATATAGAGGAAGTAAATATCAAACTTGTTAGACTGAAAATTTTATACTTCAGGGGCATAGGTAGTGTTGCAATCTGCATATGTATTAGCTGACTGCGTATTTGTGAGCTGATGACTGTCTCATAAAGACACTGAATAGATGAGCTGATCAAGGAGCTGTCTGAACAGTTAATATTGATTTATAGTCATTCTTGAAACACTGGAAAATTTCCAGAAAGCTGTAATGGAGCTACTATTGTGCTAGTGTTCTGAAAGGATATATGGGACGATATCAACTTGACATTGATCTTGGATAGAATAATTTAGCAGCACTATATTAACAGAAGACTAAGGGAAGGAAACATAACTGATGTCACTCAGTATTGGTTTATGGAAGATAAAATGCAAACCCACTTGATGTTTGTTTTTTTTTTTTGAGCGGTGTTGAAGTTACCCTATTGGTCAACAGCAGTTAAAATGTTGGCATAGCTGAGATGTACAAGTCACTGAAGTTTTATAGAAATATATTTTTATTATGAAATAAGATAAATACATAATTTACTGTCCTGTCAAATATATTCCAGCTGCATACTTGTCAGCTTTGTGATGTGCTCCTTACCAAAGTACTAAAGTGAAGTGTCTCTGCCAGGCATCTCTTCTCCTGCAACAGCTTCCATAACTCTTGAAATACACCGTTTTCCTATTGCTGTCTGAGAGATTTATGAAAAAGTGGTCTAGTGGTACATCAGTGGAGAGTCTTGAAGTAAAGAGAATTTGTTGCTTCCTGTTCTGAGGTTTTGATGTGTCCATTAGTGTGACACAAAGTAGTGGGCCAGACAGCCTTACTGAAACAAGTCTATTATTTCTTTTGAATCAGATTTTAAAAGAGTAAATGAAATTTACTTCTAATTATTGCTACAAAGTACTTGTCTTGTGATAGAGAAGAAAATGCAGGAGGTAACAGAGGAAAAGCTTTTGCTTACTAGTTTGGAATCAAACTGTAAAGGTCTGCAACAAGCTCAGGCTATCTCAGCTAGACAACTTTGTGGCATGAATGGTAAATATATAACACAAAGGTTTCTAACCAGCCTGGATCAGATTAAATGTTCATATAATCTAGTGCCCTGTCTCCATCTGTGTTCAAAAGCAGACGTGTAGAGAATAGTGTCTGATTCTTCCAAAAATATTCACCACACACAATCACACAGAATCGTTCTGTTGGAAAAGACCTCTGAGATCATCATG
>NW_010169511.1:0-6212 GCF_000695765.1 Mesitornis unicolor
TATAAAAAATATAATATATATATATCACTAAAGCACCATGGTTTGTGTTTTGGTTTGGTTTTTTCCTTACAGGTATGTTCCCGTGACTTGCAGATAAGATAAGATACTAAGATGCTATTACGTTATGTTTTACTACTTAGCAAAGGTGGTGACTGCATATTCTGAAATGTACAAAGATTTCTTAGAACATAAAAGTTCTTATGTGTTACAATTCTTGCAATGGCAGTTAATCCTAGGATCCATTGCTTCTCTCAAAAAAAATGCAATCATGAATAGTATGATGAAATGACATGCAATATTTCTGCTACTGCTAATTCCTATAAACCAACGCAAAGAAATCTTAGGACAATAGTAGAAAAGTAGCAAAAACAAATGCATTTCACCAGTTTCTATAAGACTCGAAAGCACAGAGGGTTTTTTTGGAAATCTTGAAAAGAGGGACAGCAACTATGGCCAAAATATATGGCACACAATGTTTTCAAACATTCCACATGAAATCTTAAATTATTTCTTTTATCCAGTCTTTTGTTTTCCACCTTTTACAGACATTTAGGCAATCAAATTTTCTTCTATAGAGGTCCACAGAATAGCAATTTCAATGAAATGTATGTCAATACTCAAGAGAAATTGAGTACTGAGTAATCTAAAAAAAAAAAAAGCTCAAATAGTTGGGGAACAGAAGCAAAAATATGAAGGGTTTTATTTTTTAGACTTCTTAGTTTCATTCTAGCTACTGTAACTGAACAAGACTGAACTATGTTATTAGTTATATAGCATATAGTATAATCGACCTAGATAACTGAAATTATATTAAAAGAATTATAATACTTTAAAAATACTTTGCTTTTAAAACAAATCCTTATCCAAATATTCAAATAAGATTAAATATATGATTATTTCATTTATCTGAAATAACATTAAATAATCTTAATTCCATTATTTTGTTTGCTTTTTTGCTCTAGAGCAATCCTAAGAAAACACACAGACAAAACCATTCTGTGAAGCCAGCAGGAAAACTCCCAGTGAATGAAGAGAAGGAAAGATCAGACCCCCATCAAAGTGAATGTACAGAGAAAGGAAAAAAAATATTTAAAGATTAAATTTACTTAGCAGGCAGAGCTAGTCTAAGAGGTGAGGAGTGTTTTATGTGGTTTCACCTCTATTAATCAGTTGCAGAATAAAATGATGACACTGAAAAGTAGCTTTCAGCTCTGGATTCAAAGATATTCATCAAGGTGCAGATGACAGAAAACTAGCTTGGACATGTAACAGAATAGGTACAATAAAAGTAGCAAGAAGACACTGTAACTGGGCTGTTCTGAACCATGACTAGCTCTTAATAGAAGTTATGATATTCAAATTTTATTGTAGGAATCATCATCAGGGCCCTTATAGACATACTTGACCAAAGCAGCAGGAAGTAATTCTTTCAAAGATGTCGTTTCTAAACACTGGGTACTACTCCCAGTATAGCTATTGGCAGTGACCAGTGCAGCCCAAGAGGACACAGAGAAATGAAACTGAATTTAAAACATTGGTATCAATTTTTTTTATTATTTTAATTTAAACACAAAGAATCCCACAAATCCAGGAGACCATGACCACTGTTCCATAGTTGTACTTCTAAAGAGCAGGCTTACTGGAACTGTGTCCATCTTTTGCTGTTCAGCAAAAATTTTAAAAGGAGGCTTAGCTCCAAAACTATTATTAACTTCTATTGAAACCAAACCAAAGATATTGAATAACTCTTCTAAACATGGCTTGACAGCAAAACAGAAATTTTAATTCTTCATAGTCAAGCCCTGCCAAACCAGCCAAAAATAGTTTCCAAGTTATAACATGGGCCAAATTAATTCCTAGTGTCATTTGGTTTTGTTTCTTTAAAGACTATGGGATAACAGTAGATATTCATTTGGTCCATTCAACTGGCATATAAAACCTACAGTGAATTTTTAGACAAACTTGTCTATTGTACATGAAGCCATTGTTTTAGCTAAACTTCTGTAGACTGGTGATATGGCCCTTTAAAAAGCAAGAGGTGTAAGAGGTCTAAGAATGGGAATTTGAAGTCATTTACAAGCTGAAAACAGGAAAGAATTGTGTTTTCCATGAGGAACTGCTGAAAGTCCACTTCGGAAGCATCAAAAGGACATGGTCCTTGTGACTGATAACATACAAAACACCAGATAAAGGTCAATGTACAAGTTTATCTCCTGGGACCTTCCATCATGGCCAAAGAACTTCTCACTCAAGAGTTTTATGTGAATGATAGACTACAAAGTTAAGCCAGCAACCTGAAACAGATCTGAATGTGGGAGTTAGTTCTTGGGCTGGGAAAACAGTTTAACAGCTCTGCATTCTCTTTTCTTTCAGCAGAATGACTTGAAAGACTTAAATGACTTCAATGTTCTTTAAATTGCAGAGCACTGTAGCACTGGTGGCCTTCTACTTTGTTCTTTCACTAACCTGGACATACACTCCTTGAGTTCAAAGCTTGATTAGAGAAACAGATTGAAGAGATGTATATTGAATATATAACATAGAAAGAGCCCCGTTTGGATTTTTTTGGTAGTAGTACGTATTAAAAAGGGCATACATTTAATGTGAAATACTGTATTGACATGTCCTAGAAATACCTACAGAACACATCAATATAGCACTTGCAAAAATAAGTATGGATTTCTTTTCTACTGAATAATGAAGAAGTCAGTAAAGCACTCATAAATTGCTGAATATAAATCACTGCTGCCTGAGGCTACAATAGCTGAAATCTTTTCCTTTCAAAGAGGGTTTTTTTTTTCCTTTCACCTTTCTCCTCCCTCCCCGTCCCCCTTTGAGAATACATATATCACAGGACACATCTTGAAATGATCTTTTTTGTCAGTGGTACTGCATAAGGAGGAGATGTAGTACCTGTAGTAAACATAACCATTGCTCACCTAATTTAAGCTGATGAAGGAAAGATTTAATCATACAAGCACTGCAGCAAAGTAGGCCAGTGAGTAAGGTCCTCAAGTGGAGCATATAACCTTAGTATCCACTAAAATTTATTAGCTACATTTATTATCATCTATGCTGCTTTATTTTTCAACTGTGAACATGCATGTTAGTCACGCTCTAGTGGTCTGACAATGCAAAATTCAGAGGGAAAAATTCCACAACAGTTCACAGTCTTGAAATATTTTTCCTGTATTCAAAAGAGTAGCACTCAAAAGGAGTAAAAATGTGAGATGTAAACATCTGAGATTTTTCTTGTAGAAGTCATTGTCAAACAGTGATCAAATGGAGTCAGATTGTATGCATATGGACCAGAACTGTATCAAAAGCAAGAAATGGAAACCACAGAACTAAATTTGACAGAATACACTGGCCTTCTCTATTCAGTTTGTCTGCATATGGAACCAGTCATGCCTGGTGGGATGGTGGAACTCATGCTTAACAAAGCATATAGATAACAAGTCAGAAAAAAAGCTGATCTCTCAATATCTGCATTTCAGTAACAACAGGCAAGAAAGGAGAATACTGGAAATACTGGTAATGTTTTTCTTCATAATGGACAACTAATTGTACAGGAAACTGGAAGGTTTTTAACTCTTTGGATAGGCATAGCATTGAGAAGTGTGATTTTTAGAAATGCTGTATCCTTCTGGCTATAAATCTGAAGAAAATAATCAAAATACAAGCTTTGCCAGTATTCACATTGTGTCACACCTGATCCTCAAAGGCAAGACAAAATAGGTCAGTAGAGAAAGGAATAAAGATGACTACAGTGTGAGGTGATCCCTTGCTTAAGTGAGAAAAAGAAGATACATTTTATTGCCAGCACCCAGACTGTTGGGGACCAACTCAGTGGGAATTTGTAGCTGTCTGACCAAAATGTTGCTTGAATACAGGTTACATTGCATCTAAAAAACACTACCATGGTCCATTTACTGAGCTTCCAGTCTTCTGCAGAAAGACAAACTAATACTGAATTTTGACAAGATTACAGAAGTAGCCCCACAATTCTTATATTCAACATTAAAATGTAGACTCGAATAACAGAGGGAAATTTGCAAAAAGATCCTTCAATCTACATGAGCTAACTGACCAAACTATTAAGGTTTCTGTTTTATTTTTCCCATTGCTGACACAGCCAGTGTAACCCTTTGCTCTCACAATGTTCCTGCTTGACACCGTCCTGAGTCACAATAAATATGTTTTGTCTTTGAATCTCAGAACACCTCCATCTCCACATAAAAGAGAAATCTTGATACCATTCTCACGAAGCACATCAAAGCTGTACTTTTGCTCCCTAGCTACATCAGAAGGGAACATCAGGAAAGCCCCGAGAGCAATTCAGCAGTGGATACTGTCACGTTTGTCTAAGGTTCAGCTGACAGAATGAGCCATGGGCAGTATGGAGAACTCAGTGAATTTGTGCTGACCACTTCACTTCAATGCTGATATATAAAAATTGCAGTAGGCTAAGATTTGTGATGTTTATGTCCAATAACCGAGTAGGTTAAAAAAATACTGTGCAAAACTAAGTTTCTCTTACTCTCTGAATGCATCTGGAAGACAGAAGTAGATCTACAACCCTGTTAAGTGCAATTTCTTCCCCACAGTGACACAGAATTTTAATCATCCTTTGTCTCTGAGTGTCTTTGGACTACTAACATCAAGCACAAAAAAAAATGTGTCTTTTTTCTTGATCGTTCTTGGGCAGTAACAGTCACACTATTAAAAGTATCTTATTATGCATAAAAGCCATTCATGTCTCATGCTTGGGAAAATAAAGAAGCCAAATCACTTTTTGGAGCAGATGCCACTGGTCAGGCAGATTGCAAAAGAAAATACTCTTATAAAAACTTACATGCCTGGAAAAAACCCAAATGTGGACACTTGAAAGAACCTAATGATAATAACATAGATATGTCTCTCTGTATTTACAAGTTGTATCTAGGGATTTACTTATTACTGAAACAAAGCAACAAACCTTCCCGAAACACTGATACAAGAATAAAATAAGTAAAGACAAATATCCAGTACTTACTGCAGAATAATGCCTTGGAAAAATCAAGAAGGTAGGAATATGTCCATAATATTTGTGCACCTGTGTGCATATGCAAGCCCATACCAATACCTTTCCAGACACACATAACTAAAAGGTACAATTCTGTGAAAAATTAGAGAATAAAATAGGCCAGGCTGAACAAAGTATCTTATTCAAAGTACGTGACTTCATTCAGAAAGTGACTTTTGGGAGAAACAAAACTTTTTTTATTTTGCCTTATCACTCAAGCTTTACCTTAGCCAGAGCTTTTCAGTCAATTCTATACAAAAATCATAATCATGTGTGCATTTTTCAGGGTAAAAAGATTTTAACTCAAAATTTTATCTGCCTCTTCTGGAAATTCAGTAGGATTTGAGTGGCAAAGCAATTCTGTAATTGTTCATTGTCATCCAGAATAATTAACATACTCGGTCACCTAAACTGCACTCATCTGACTAACTTTACTGACTTCATGGACATTTGGCAAGTTGGTTGCTCCTGTGTGCAATAACAGACCCTAGCAAGAAGACTGCACCGTATTTCTTGCAGAGCAACATATATGTCCAGGAATTTTAAACTGCTACATAAACATCCATAAATTAAACGTCACTAGGTCACTGTAGTCATAATTCCAATGTTTTCTCATTTGTAAACTGACATATTAAATATCCCTAGCCCCTTGATGTTATTGAGATTTCTGATGTACAAAGAACTACAATACGAGTTCTCTCTCCTCAGCTACAAAAATGAATGGAATCGATCCAGCAAGTAGTTGTAACCTGAAAAAGGACACAGAAGAAAACTCGGGTGAGGAAAACTGTGCCTAGAATTCAGACGTGCAAGTAAATGTATATGCCTGATCTGCACAGTGACAGTAGTTATGCCACAGGGCAGAGGCAAGGCGTGGTAAGGTCATGCTGGTTAAGGTACAACCCAGTGAATACACATGAAGTTTAGAGCCCCCATGTCATCTTACTCGCTCTGTCTCCCTGGAGTATTGCTTTGTCCAAGTATTTGGAGAGCTGACCTTAACAGAAAGTGTGCACTGAAGCTGTCGCATGGATTAGCCATAGAGACAGAAATCCTTTTCTGACAGATCTGAAAAAAAGCTCTTTCTGCTCCTACACAAAATGTCATAATGAATGCAAGGCACATCTCTACCAGATCACCCATTCCT
>NW_010169511.1:6243-10599 GCF_000695765.1 Mesitornis unicolor
TATCAAATCCCCTGCTTGTAGTTCTGCATACTTTCTCCCACACACAACCCTTCCATTGCAAGATCAAGTTCGATGACTATGAGGGTGTCTGTTTCTTCTTAGCCCACATCCCTCTGACCCTGAAGTGAAGTCATGCTTAAAATCAAGTCGATGACATTCTAATCATACTGATAAGAAGAAAGGAGGAAGTTAAAATCAATGACAAATTTCTTTTAATTAAAGGAATAACAATGAACTACTTTTGCAAATACAAAGATTTTCTGTCTACAAGGGAATAAACAAAGCACAGTGGTACATTTCCATTTGTACACTTTTGTACTACCAAATAAGCCCCAGTTTGAAGTCATCCAACCTTCCATCCATTTCCCCATATACAATCAAATCAATTTCTGTAACATTGTAAAGTAATTTATTCTTAGGTGGCAACATTCAGACTAAGGCACATTATTTATAGCAGAAATATAGCCTCCAAAAAATAGGGCATCTATAAAGGCACAATGGCATAAATGGTGATACTACAGTAATTTCAGAAATAATTTTATGAATTGGGTCTTAAAATTTCAAACTAAAACAAGATGTACGAGTCACATATACACATGCTCACAGTATTGAGACACTTGTTATCTGTCATCCTGAATGCTTGATTCTGACAAACTGCAGAGAGGGAAAATATTAAGACTTAAATTATATAAAAGTAACCCCATGTTACCTGGCTCTTTCCTTCTATTAATGTGGTTTATATTATCCTTCTACATTCTCAGGAGAACTGAACTTTCTATGAAGATTAATGCTACACTCGCATCACTGCACATTAATGTAGAAGACATTATTACTTTGAGCTCCAGGAACTCCCCCTGGCAAAAGATATTAAATCCATACATCGTCTCTCCAGCTATCCTGCCATGTTGGCTTTAGAACTTGTGTAAATTCAGACATGGCTGATAGTAGAACTTCATGTCAGAATTTTGACTGAAGTATGCAACTACTTTAAAATATACATACCTTAGAAGAAAGGACATACCAGTCCAAAACCACAATTGTTGCTTCCTATTGCCACCACGACGGTTTCTATGTGAACGCTAGAGAAGTTATCAAGTTTTACTTAGAAATAGCAATATTTTTTTTAGAAATGTAACACCTTCATATCTTGACATATTAATTATATTGTTTCATGTAATGTATTATCTGTAAAGATGTGTCTTTCTTTAAGAGCACTAACGTTTTTATATGATTAGAGAATTTCCTCTGCTTTTTTTAAGGGAAATGCCCTTGAAACTGCTTTAAGGAGAAATTATGAGATTAAAAAAACATACTGATTATATATTCCCTGTATCTTCAAGCCCAACTAAGTAAGAAATCTCCATGTTTTCTGGTATCATTGTTCTTCAGAATTAAGTAAATACAGAGTGTGCAGAGACTTAACAGGTCCTCTTCCACTGCAGATTTACTTCAGTACTTAGAAAACTTCTCTTTCAACCTCTACAAAACTTCTGTTTAGGAAAGGAAAATATATACAAGTTGCTACGCTCTGCAAACTGTAGAGAAGATTTCCTTCTTGGATGCCTTCCTAATTGATATTGTATTAACTACATACACAGATTGAAATTATATATGTAAACTTCTGTGCAGTGGGCAAGAGAACACCAGAGAAAGAAGTGTGTTCCTGAAGACTGTCTAGAAATCTTTAAAATTCTTGGTAAAGGATCTTATTCAGATCTTATTCAGAAGTCCGTGACCCAGCAAAATGCCTGGCATGAAATCTACCTCACCTGAGTTGAAGGTAGACTGATGGAATTAAATTCCACAGCTCTGCATATTCCCAGCTAAACACCTGAAGTAGCAAAGCTGGCAATTAATTATAAAACAGGCCAAACAGAAATTCTTCCTTTCTGGCCAAACCATACAAGTTAGTATCTTTGTGATGCAAATCCCAAAATGAAATTCTCAAAAAGCTGTCAGATTCCAATCTAGAACAGATTTTTAATTCCACAAGACTTTTCCTGCAACATTTACAGTGGCAGTACAATATTATTATGTATTGACTAAGTTCTGAAGAGCCCTCTTTACCAAGAGTCAACAGCAAACAATAGCATAAGCATACAGTCAGTCTATTCTGAAGACCTTATCAAGTACTTTATTCTGCATACAGGGATATACCTGAGACAAGTCTACTTTGCCAGCCAACTTCAAAAAGCCAAATCTTAAACATTTTGGAAATGAACTGGATGTCACACAAAGACTTGAAGTGCTCAAAACCAGCAGCTTTAAATTCCCTTTTCTCTTACAGGATATTAACTGTTTGGCACTTTAATTGCCTGCTACCCGTGTCTGAGTCCCAGGTAATTATTACAATATTTCTCTTACAAAAGAGCTGTAATATCTTCAGTTTTATTTCAATGGCATCAGCATATGGTGTCATTCACACTTACACTAAAATCCTCCTGATTTCCCACTGAAATCCTCCCAGTGCAGGAACTCTCCTGGAGCCTGATACTATAGAGCGCTTGATCCAACCGCCACCGAAGTCAACAGAAGTTTCCCACTTATCTCAAACCTTGCACTGCTCTATCAGATCCTGCTGATTTTGATCAATAAAAATGCAGAGACCCAGCCATTCCAAGGAGGGGGGGTCAGAGCAGTTCAAACCAGATATCACAAAGAATTCTATCTCTTCAGTTAAACACACAAACTAACACAATGGCATAATTCTATTCACCCATCTTCTATGAACATTACTATTCTGATTGGAATCTCAGTTTACATTCCCCAGAAATCAGAGCTGACCAGATATTCTAGTGTTTCCAAATAACCTGTGTCCCAGACTAACCTGCATATATTCAAAGCAATAAGAAGATACTGCAAGAGAAATTGCATTTTTATTTTGTTTGTAACTTATAAAGTTTATCTAAAGGTCCTGTTTAACCTCACATTTACTATTTGAAGTTAGAAGCAAGGCTTGAGGTATTTACCATTTCTGTATAGCTTTATATGTAGCAACAACTTAATGGTAGCAGCCTTCTGTTATCATATTAAATATATGATTTAAAGTCAAAGTTCCTTTTCTAAGTATTCCCAAGGGAACAGAGGCAGGCAACATGCACACACAGGAAAGAGAATGAGGCTGATCGAAGCAATGCAACTGAGCACTGGCACTTACCACACACATTAGGAGCAACAGCATTTGTCTTTGGATTTTTTATTATTATAAATGAATATCATGAGAGCTTTACTTATCACGTCCCTCCTCTTCAGTGATAGGCTTTTATCATACTACTGATACTGTGCAACTCTTTCTGCTACAGAACAGTTGAACCCTGAAGAGCTCATTGCAGGTAAAGCAGTTGCATACACCACCTTAGTCAGTTTGCCAAACAAGAAAGCAGCCCTCTGGGAGGAAAAATATCCAGTCAGTCACATCCCTGTCATAACCATGCCTTCCATTCTGAACAGATCCACTTCTTCCAAGTCATGCCAGTTTCAAGCTGCCTGTTTGGTGGATGTCTGATTTGTAAAAGCTGGTTTTGGATCTTAATGGCTTCTCTCAATTTCTTAGGATTCTAGAATAAACGTCAAATGAGAAGTGTGGCCTATTTTAGTTCACTTTCACAATTTAAGTCAATACAAACATGAAACACAATAGCACTATGGAGCAAGCAGCTCCTTTTTTAGTCTTCCTTCTCGCAATAATTTAGAGTTTTTACCCCAAATACAACAGAATACTTCACACTATTCCCCTTAAAATAATTTTTTCAAGTTCTGTTAGACTTCAGAAAGGATGAATTTGAACTTGCATACTTCATGCTGTACGTCTGCACCATGAAATAACATGGTTTTAATTTAAAGCCATGTTTTCCCTTTCTCCACTAACTCAAAAGACTAATACTGCCAACATTGCCACAAAGCATTCAGCAGCAAAACATGGCCAGATTCACAAATGTTTCTGGCTCTCTCCCTATATCTGTGTGATCCATATATAAAAGCACTTACCTAGTGAACAGATGAAGGCTAGATCCTGTACACACATGCTAGGTGTATTAATAATAATGTCAGTGGAAATGGCACACATAGGGAGTTTTACATTTAGAAGTTTACATTATCTTAAACTGAAATGGCACTTTGATCTTCTGAGAAATCATTTTTCCATGATTAGACCCTAATTCAGACAGGTAGTGAATGATGAAGACAGTTCTTCACATGTTAAAAACTGCTTTTCAATTAATCAGCCTTTCCAATTACTAGGCATGATTGCATTCCTTAAAATGAGTCAAACTAT
This sequence comes from Mesitornis unicolor, assembly GCF_000695765.1. Classification (NCBI taxonomy): domain Eukaryota; kingdom Metazoa; phylum Chordata; class Aves; order Mesitornithiformes; family Mesitornithidae; genus Mesitornis; species Mesitornis unicolor. Next base: position 10,517 of record NW_010169511.1, read on the forward strand.
TACTTGTATCTCCACCTGTCAGCATGAGACTGATTTGACTATCACCATAAATCATTTACTGGCTATTTGTCTTACTTCAGCAG
>NW_010169512.1:0-5435 GCF_000695765.1 Mesitornis unicolor
GCGGGCCTGCCGTGCCGTCGAGGTGCTCCAGGCTTATCAGAGCTTAGGAAGGGAGGTTAGGGCCCGAGGGGGTAATGCCAGCGCCTGCCTCTTGTGCAGCCCCTTTGTCATGTAAGCGGCTGCCATTCAGGGCCAAGCTTCAGAGGGGGCAGCCAGGGAGCAATACACAAACCGGGAGAGCAGCGGGGCCGCCAGAACAAACACCCAGAGCGGTTACAGCCACCGCTGCCACGGGCGTGACGGAATTCCAGGGCAGGTACGGCGACATTCGTTCGTCTGCAGCACCTTGACCTGAACAGCACCGCTGCGATCTGCTGTGAGCCCCCAGTTCGGATCTGGTTATGCAGTGCGGTGGGATTTAAAATAAACCCACATGCTTTCGTATTTTACAGCGCATTACTTTTTTTGGTTTGTTTTTAATCAGCCCTAGTTTCCGTATGAAATACTTCTGAGGAAATTCAGAAAATGAATTTCAGCAGGTGTAGGTTTTATTATCAATACTGACTTCATTACCACCACCACTTCCCTAGTCAGTAAAGAACACGCACCACTTAAAACACAAGAAGTCCAGGGAAGGCTTTGGGTTCATTAAATTCCCTAGAAACCCATCATGACTCAGTTTGTTTAGGAAATGCCATGGAAAAATAACACATACTCCACGGCCCATTAAAATGGCATCTTCTGCAATAGCAAGTCACTTTTGCTTTGCACTTCGATCTTCAGAGACTCATTTCTCAGTTTTATTAAAAACAGTACTTAAAAATTTTTTTTTTGTATGTTGGGTCATCTGAGAAGACTGGTTTGGCAATACAAATATGGTCAGCTTTCACCAAATTACAGGAGTAATTTGAGTTCATTTAATGCCTTGCTCGAGCTTAATTTGTCTCCTTTGGAATTACTGCCATTTTTCTGATCAATTCAGATGTGCCCTGTCCTTCATGCAAGTCAATACTCATGAAAATCAAGCTGATCAGGAAAGAAAGAGGGGCATTCAGAGCAACTGCCTGCTGCATAGCCAGCCCCAAAATAATACACTGTGTGAATTAATGAGCCAGAAGGAGGAAGGCGTATTAACAACCAACCACATCAAGGAATTCTTTTTTCTCCTCTTAGCTGGATGTATTGCATTAAAAGCCACTACGACTGACTCACAGATGTGAAAGTTCTGTGTGCTTACGTCCTGCTTGTAGGTCAGTAAATCTACAGTAACTGAGACGGCGAGATGTTCCTGTGAAAAGGATCCAGTTTGTGTTGCTGGCAACACAGGGCAGTTCACACTGTGGGCTTCATACGTGCCCTGTTACTGCCAGCAAGGCTCTTTCCAGTTTGAACTTGTGAACCCGTTTGTTGGGGCTGTGGAGACAGGAAAACAACAACAGCAGCAGCAGCAGCTACTACTGCACAAGCAATGTCAAACGTTTATTTCAAACTTCTGCAATACTGCATTAGTTACTGACTGATACGGAGGAAACCTCCCAGCAGTTTATACTAACATGGTAATACTGCAACTTTACAGTAATCAGAACTCTGACACTACAATACTTTTGCACAAGCGGTTTAGAAAAAAGCTGCTTTGATATTGTTGGCTTATTTCTGAGCTATCGTCTGCCCTCAGGATTTCCAATTCTATTGCAAACTTCCAGCTATGTGGACCCATAGTGCACTGTCATCAACACATAAAATACACCCTTAAACTTCATGTGGTTTTGAGTCCCGTGACCACAAATTGCAGGAATGAAAAAAAACCCCATGTGGAGGAGTGAAACAGGTACAGTTGGCCCGGAGTCACACAAAAGAGCACAGAGGCAAAGCAGGCACTGCCCAAGGGAAAATGAATTCATTTTTCATGTTCAGAACAGCTCATTCCTCACAAAGGCACCAGCAAAGCACAGTTCAGAATAAGGATAAGGCTTTTCTGATTCACGTTTGAAAATTCAAGTTTTTATCAGCCTGCATGAACGAGACTTAATTCTGTTTAAAATACACCCGATTTCACAGGCAACTCTTCTTTCCACACCGTGTCCCCCAGCAAAGAGCAGGTTCAGCCTGGGCTTCTGAATCAGTTTGTTTTACAGGACTGAATAAAGTTGTTTGTTTGGGTTTTTTTTAGATTTTGCTTTTTTAAGCACCTTGTGTGGCACGGAGCAAACTCTGAAAAAGCACAGACATCTGCAGGTAAAACCGCTTTCCTGTCTGGTTGCATTTCACGCTGATCTCCAGCAACGCCTGTTTCTGTTGCGCAGGCCTGATCCTTGAGACCTTGCTGTGCGTGTGAAGATGTTAACAGCAGAAAGCAGTGTGGGAAAAACCCAGCCCTAAGGCACAGACCGGGACCGGAAACCACTGGGCAGAACAGAAATGATTTGTAACAGAACAAAACCTTCACCGATCTTCCTTTGGCTTTTTGCTTGTTTCTGAGAGGCACTTCTGAAGAAAAAGGTCCAGACAAACGCCAAAGAGGCGCTGGTACGTGCCGAACCGCCGTGCAGAGGCACACGGGTGTTCTCCTGCAAGATGCGTGGCCCAGCGGCCAGGCCACCGAAACAGCAACTGGGAATTTTCCTTCCAGTGCCCACCTCTGATGGGAGTCGTGAGTTGGTCCCGTGCTGAGATTTCCACCGCGTGCCTCGGTTTCTCCATCTGTGAGCACAGCTCCAAGGCCTGACCTCTGTGCTGAAACGCTTTGAGGTGCATACACAGAAATCCAGACATGACACTTAATGCTTTCGTGACAGATCCTTTAAAAAACTCTCCCTGTGTTCCGTAAACTAGAAATACTTCTAGGATTAAAAAATACGATTTTTAAACACAATTTTTAGGAAGTAAAATTCAACAAGACAGTTCAATTTTGTTGCTAACCAGTTCTACATCATTCACATATTTCTACAGTGAACCCAACGGTGCAGAAAAGGATTTAAGTGCCCAGAAACCCAAATTTGGCAGTATTTGCTCAAGAGAATCCTAGCCCACACATTTTAGCTTTCAATTAAAACAGTGGAACACAGCACTTTCTTAGCCCATGCTGTTTGCTTATCAATCCTCTTCAACCCCAGAGAATGAAAACTCCGATTTTTCTGTGCTCGGTGCAGGCAGTCGGTTCCTGGTTTTACCACCTCCTCCTGCCAGAGGTTATGTACAGTCAGAGAAGCCAGAAGGAATGCTTAGCCAAAGAGAAGCAGTCCTAATTCAGCAGAATTGTCAGCCCTGTTTTCAAATGAAGCTACTCGAGAAGGGAAAAGCGTTACTGACGACCACGTGTTGAAATCCTAACCTAAAAACGGGCAAGACAGTTTTGAGCATAGCGTCCTTATATAAACGCATACAATGCCAGGTAACTCCAGCCCCACAGCCGAGTTTCCTATGAGCTCTCCCGAGGTGACGATCCCGTGTGTTTTTACCAGTTTTATGTTGTTGGCAAGAGCCGTTCTCAGCAATGGGTGCCTGGGGATGCGCAGGGCAAGGAGGCAGCAAAAGGCAAGCGGGGCGGGGAGCGTTTCTCTGCGGCTCCTTTTGTCCTGCAAAGTCTTTGCCTTCGCTTCCCCTCGTACCACTAAAGTGGCGGGGGGGCTTTCAGGGAGCAGCCTCGCCTGTGTCCTCCCTGCTACCAAATTCACCCGTGGCTGCAGAATCATGTGGGGAGGCAATTCGTCAGCAATTGCAAAGCTATTTGAGATGGGAGGGTGCAGGGTGGTTTGGGAGTGAAAGGGGCTGCTGCTGTGTCCTATAAAGGAGTTTACAGCCTATTCCTCATTCAGCTCCCGGTGCCCTAATAAAGTGGCTGCAGAACAGGACGCAGGGGGCTGTGCTACACAGAGGGCGAGTGAGAAAGAAGGGACAGAAGGAGCAGGGCAATTCTTGACAAAACTTGGAGGTCTCTGCTGTTAAGCACCACAGCGAGTGCACACAGAAGGAAGGGCTGTGCTACCCCACACCCATCATTTCACAGGCCTGGTTACGAGGAACACCACACCAATCCCCATCTGGCTTCACAACCTAAGGACAGTTGGTGGCAATGATGGGATGCACTGGTCCCTCCAGGACACGTGAGCAGGGCTGTGCAGTCCCAGAGCATGAAATAAGGACTTTGCCATGATCCCACACTGGGAACCCACAGGCACAGAGAGGCCCTTGGACTCTGGTCACCGGTGCGTCTGTGTATGGTGGGTGCAGGCGGTGGGGGATAAAAGGTGCAACAACATTAAAAATAAAACCTCCGGCATCCTTGGCCCTGCCCGGGACAGGCCATCGCATGCCAGAAGATGAAGTGCTCAACGTTTTTAAAAATTAACCCAGGCCATGCGCTTGAACACGGCCGTGCTACATCACCAGCAGCAGAGCTCCCAGTGGCTGCTACGCTAGAAAAAGAGGAGTCTTCCCACTCCTCTCTTCTGTCCACTCCTCACTCCAGGTCATCGCAGCAATGCTCTACTGAGAGCGAATATGCACTGAACAGAAGGCAGCTCATGATCATGTAAAAACAACCCCAAAACAGTGACAGCCGGGTTAGGAAAAAATGATGATACCAGTAAAGGACACTGCTGCGAGACCCGAGGCAGGCGGTGTCGTCAGTGCCTCTAGCAGCACGCCCAGCCCGGCGGGGATGTCTCCTTTATGTTAATGTAATCCCCGCTCCCAGAAGCAGAGGAACTTCCATCACCAGTGGACGAGGACATCATCTTTTCAATCAGGACTCTAGGAGACAAACACAGGACAGTTTGGTTTGGGATTTTTGTCTTTAAACAAGCAGCACTGAGCCAGTTTTTCAGCAGTACAAAAAAGGAGCAGCGGTTCATTCTAGAGGGACACAAAACTCCAGAACTTTAAGGACTAAACCACCATGTTAAGGAACCTCATGGCCCTGACAACCGCATCGCTGCTATTGCCTGGCAGCTTCAGAGGACGCTGCACTGACTGGGTAACTCACGACACCCACTGCAACCACGTCGCCTTGGCTCCAGTTTAGGACTGGGACACAGCAGCCGGCTTCCTAAGTACCAACCTCAAGATCAGGTGTGAGTTCCCAGTCTCAGACCTTTCAGAAAAGGCCAAATTCTCCATCACAGGACTTGGGCATCACAAAATAATTTCCAATATCTGCACAAGAAGTCGCATCCTCCTGGTAGAGGCCAGCATAGGAAAAAGCATCCCTGGTATTGGTCAAAGAACTTCTGTTTCCAAAAGCACGTCAGAGCTTAACCAAGGAGAGAAAAACTTCTGACCTTTCCAAATTCAGTTTCCCTTTGGGAGATTTACATGCGTGTTACTGCTGCCATTTGCTCCTCAGGGACAGCACCTCCCCTGGCCCCAGCAGTGGCCGTGTCTGAAGGAGGGCCCTAACTCTGTGTCATCGTGCCTACCTCATGGCCTCATTGATGTTCTTGTTTTCCTTGACAGACGTCTCCACCCAACCAGAAAAGCCATTTTCTTTGCTGAAC
>NW_010169512.1:5466-8553 GCF_000695765.1 Mesitornis unicolor
TCTTGTTACTGCCCATGGGGAAAGGTCGCACTGCAAAGCAAGAATCGGTCGTTTTAAGTTCTGCCTTTCCATTTCCAAGCTGGGAGGGGAGTTCTCGCCCTTGGCCTGAGCGCAGGCAGGCTCAGCCCTTCACATCTCCCAGAGCGCTGATAGAGAGCTCTCAAGGCAAGGTGCTTATGGATGTTGCAAGCAGTGCTGTATTTATCTCATCTGAGACACTGGCACGCCTCAGACAAGCACGCCTGGAATGGAGCTTCATCCAGCACGGCACAGGAAAGCGCTGTCACTCATCCAAAACGTGCCCGGCCGCTCAGCAGCGAGGAAACGCGTTCCTGGTGTGGAGCCACCCGCGCTGATGCCAACGCGACGCACAGAGAGGCAGTGAGAAAACCTGTCTCATAACACCGACTTCCCTAATGCTGGCAGAGCTGTCCCCTTAGAAGAGCTACTGGGGGCAAGCATCACTTGTGGGGAAGTGGAGAAGAAAAGCCATTCCCCTAACCCTCTCCTGCCCACCCATCGCGTTTTTGAGTCATCTCCGGTATTAGGCTCTCTCAAACTGGGCAAGTCTCAAACTGAACCTGGAAAGGGCTGAGCCAGTGCTGGCACACGAAGAACATGAAAGAAATGAAAGAAAAATAAATCATGGAAAGACAGCAACCAATCTACACGGTGAAACTCGACACTGCAGCCAAATGGAAACTACACATCCCGCTGGCAGCTCCAGCAGAAACTTTACCTGCAGCATGCACAGCCTTCCCAGACCGAGAGAAGCAAAGCTTTATAACCCAGGAGCCGCAGAGCTCGAGCTCCACCAGCGCAGCACCAGGCACCGCATCCCGGGGCAGGGCAGCTGTGAACACCTCAGTGACAGCCACACATTCAGTCCCACCAGTGCCCCAGTTACGGAGCAGAACCCTTGCTAGAGAAAGGACACTCAAGGAGTTCAGGACTAAAAAGCCCCCGGGCTATGGGGCAGCTCCAGGCAAGGCTCAGCGCTACAGGGGTCTCCTTGCACTCTGCACACACGAGCGCACAGCGCGGCCGGAGCTGCTCACTTTGTTGGCCAGCAGCAGGCACGGCACGGGGCTCCCGTCCGGCAGCACCAGTTTGCTGTCCAAGTCCTGCTTCCACTTCTGGCTGTTGCTGAAGGTGCTGACGTTGGTGACATCGAACATGATGATGCAGGCGGACGCCTCCCTGTAGTACAGCCGGGTCATGGACGTGAAGCGTTCCTGCCCTGCGGGATCGAAAGGGAATAAGAAATCCCCCCCAGGGTTATCATTTATAGACTTGTTCAGGCAAATCGTGGTACATCATTTTCTCAGCTGACAGTAACAATCTCCAGTTAAATACTGAGGAAATACTGAGATGCGTCCTGCCTGGGGTACCCCAGCAACAGAACTGGAACAAACTGGGGAGCTCTGAGTCCTGGCCGGACACTCAGATGTCCCAGTACTTACTACATTACATTGGTTAACAATTTACATGCAGCAGCAGGAGGCCAGGCCACCACCAACCACCCCTGCTCCAGCAGGACCCTGCAGCGCTGCTGCCTGCCCCGGGCACAGACCAGGCTCTGCAGGGAGAAAAGCCCCACACTGAACAGAACGCATCACAGCTCAGTGTCAGCATCACTGCTGTGCTGTTATTGCTGCTTACACCTCAGGGCCTGCCCGTACTACCACAACCTGTGCTGCTGCACGTTTTGCTGTACTCGTGCAGACGGGACACACCACAGAGTGTTCCCGTGGCATCACACCATGAACACCAGCATTTCTGACACCAGGGATTTCCCCTGGGCTCCCGTGCAGCCCCGCAGGCGCCAGCAGGAGGGTTTGTGCTGTGACGCCACCGAGCCGAGCACTTTGAGTCCCCAGCAGCCATCGAGTGTCTCTGCACAGCCCTGAGGTGGGGGGGCTGTGGGTGCATCCCCTTCTGCTCAGGGCACAACAAGAGCACTGGGACCCACGTGGCCCCTCTGCTTTCCAAATCTTAAACGCCTTTTTGGGGCTGAAATCGAAATCAGTTTCTTGCTGCAATCCTCTTGCTGCAAACTTCTCCTTCCTGTTTTCATTTGAAGGATTCCAGACGCGTGTGTCTGAGCAGCGAAACCGGAGGCAACCACAGCCCCGTGTTCCTCACCCGCCCTGATCCAGGGGTGCCATTTTAGAGGCGCTTCTGCGCCGACCCCTCCTCGCTCTTCTGCTGCTCGGGAGATTCAGGAGCTGCACCCCTCCACGGAGCGGGTGCTCCTCACTCCACCCCATGTAACGCGGTCTCCAGGACCCAGCCCCACCGCCTCGGGGGCACCCCACGGTCTCCCTGTGCCCTGATCACTCCCAAGGGATCTGCTCTGCTCGCACAGGTGCCCACGCAGCCAGATCCCAATCCTGACCCCAGCAGCAGGAGGTCACTGGAGCTGCTCCACGCAGGGATTAGGCCAGAAATCAGGGCTTTAACAGAAGACTCAGCTGAGAATTTACAAACCCAGCTACAGATGAGGCTGCTTCCCCATTCACTCTGCTCTGGCTTAGAAACCAGAAAGAAAGGCTCAATAGGGTTTATAATCTGTGCTGCCGTGTTCTTTGCAGATGGGTTTTTGATTAAGTAGTTAAATCATTACTGCAAACAGGAGCAGTCCTGCCCCTTGAACCAACAGGCTTTTAGGATTTGATTCTGAAGCAGGCTCCTATTGAAAGAAAATAATAAAAACAGGACCAAGCCACCGAGAGCTCTAAATTCTGCAGCTCTGTGTGGACGTACCTGCAATGTCCCAGAGCTGAAGCCGAACGGTCTCCGACTCCGACCACTGGACCACCTTCAGAGCAAAATCCACTAGAAAACCCCCCAAAGAAAGAAAACCTCATTAGTGGCATTCTGCACCTCGGGGCTTGTTCCTCCGCAGCCCCTCACCGTTTCTCCAGTGTTTTCCACTTCTAATTCATCCCCTCTCAGTTCTCACATAAGCAGATTTAAACAGCCCTGCTGCCCCCGCTGTTTTGGGTGCTGGGGGAGATTTACTGGGCAAAGCCTTGGCACCTCCCGCTCCGTGGTTATTCGTTTACCCTGACGTTGAACAAAGAG
>NW_010169513.1:0-4819 GCF_000695765.1 Mesitornis unicolor
GTTTGTGTTCTTTGTTCTACGGGCAACACACAGGGCCTTGTTACGTGCTTTCCTGTTCATGCACCCAGTACGTACTGGTGTATTTCCCAATTGGAATTTTTCTACTATTTCCTTCTACCCGCCTGCGGCACGTGGGCACATAAACCCTGCCAAAAGCCACCCCTTCAAGTGGAGAGTGGGGCTGGGATGTTTGAGGTCACCAGATACCGAGGAAGGTAGCCTCCAATGCCCTGCTTACCACACATTTCTAACAGTTTGTGCTTTTTTGTAAAATCAAAAAACAAACTCTGTATTTATGAAAGAATGGCACAAATCAACAAGACATAATTTGGTTGCATAAACAGGAGTGACTAGCCCTAATGAAAGATGCTGTAAGATATCCAAGCTATACATGTATATCCAAGATATATACAGGTCTGGAAAACATGCTGCAGGGAGCTTGAAGACACTGTCAGCTGGAGGCTACGCTGACACCCTACAGCATCCCAAGTGGCCTTAGGTGTATGAGTCGGCCAACTGAACTGAGGCTTCAGTGTCATCTTAGGGGCTGTGGAGTCTGGGTCCTGCTTGGCTTTCAGCTGCTGCTTTAGGAGGGTGCGAGTCTTCTCAAAGCCTGAGTTGAATTTATGGCACCTTAGCTGACATCTCATAGAATCATAGGATGGTTTGGGTTGGAAAATATCTATAAGATCACCAAGTCCAAACATCGAACCAACCCTAAGTCTGCCACTAGACCATGTCCCTAACCAGGACCCTAGAGCACCGTGATAGACTCTAAGCCCCTATGCCAGGAAGCCAAATACTGTTTCTAGTTTACAAGTGGCTATCTGCATGCAGACACCTGAATTCAGAGGTCCGAGTCTTAAACAGGATGACATTCTTGGTGATCTCAATATCCAGGAATTGTTCAATCAACTGGCATCTGAATGGGAAAAAAATTCCCTTTCTTCTCCCTATCTGCATGGAGAAGAAACAGAAATAGGGAAAATATTGTTGGGTCTTTATATAATTGTTCACCAGCAAATATTTAAGGCATACCAAGGCACATCTCTTGAATGTGCTCTCATCCTGTACTAGTCTTCAGTTTATAGCAGTGAAAAAAAGGGATTTAAGTTGTAGTAGTGGGCACAAGAGGCAGTTGTCTATTTTGTTCTTGTTTGCTTTTCATGTCTACTTTGTCCACTGTAAAAATTAAGCAAAGTATTTGATAGGCCAGTAGATCCTTAAGAACAGTTCTTATGTGATCTTAGACTACTATTTTGCAAATAACACATCAGAGCTTCTCACTGTAGCTTTAACATCAGTGGATTCCTCATACTTGGGTTCACCATAAGTGAAGGATGCAGAAGTTGCCACATATGCGCAGGAGAAGGCCTGCCTCCACTCCCTGCACCACCACCCTTCAGATATCATAGAATCATCTGGTTGGAAAAGACCTTTAAGATCATCAAGTCCAACTGTAATACGTGCTTCCCTTTCCCAGAGAACCCCAGTTTCAACATTACGACTGTAGTTGTGTGCCCCTGCCTACCTCTCTCAACTTCCTGCTGCTCATCCCTCGCCCACCAGCTGCTCCTGCTGCTGCTGCCAACCTCCTGCCCTCACCCTGTAACTCACTCGCTGCAGCACCTTCCTGCTCCTGCTCCAGCGTTGTGAAACTGGCACCAGGTCCCACCTTGGATAAACTCCCACCACTTGAGAAACCAGGACTGCAGCAACATACAGAGGCAGGCTGGTGCTAACCACTGTGTGGAAATGATTAGTGTGAAGCATCAATGAAAATGCTCAGTGGAGGAGGTCACCGTCCATCCAGCAGCTGCAGCGAGACCACAGCTGTTGAGCAAAGTGCTATTTCACATCATGAGTGCTGGTGGCTGCTGGTCCTACTCTGTTTCTTTTATGGTTTAGTTAAGGACAAGTGTAAACACAGAAGTGGGATATGTACTGCTACCATACAACAGTTTGAAATAGTCTGTGTTTTATAGCCTGGGAGCCCCTATCTAGTCTGTCACACCTTCTCCTACAGACTTGCACTCGGGAGTGCACAAAGCAGATCTAGTTACATTCCAGACAGTTTCGGTAGCAGTGCAGTGAGACACTGCATATGGCAAAAGTTTTGAATCCTGTGTATAATAATAGTCACATCACCCGAGACTGTGCTAGAAATAAAATATTCTGTATTTTAAAGTAAAAGAGTAAATCAGTGCTTTGAAAAGTTACAAAATGCCAGAATGGAGGCTATCCATGCCATGACATCAGACTTAACTGTGGCAGCTTTCATAGACTATTTTTCTGATATACTCGAAATAACTGTTGAAAACATTACATTTAATAACATTGTAAAACAAGTCTATGGGCAAGAAGTAGTGATAATGCACATAACTTTCTAAAAGATTCAATCAAGCATGAATACTGCAGTGTGTCAAGGTGAAACAGTGCCTCTGCTCAAATGCAATCCTTTGCATTAGGCAGATGTGTAGGTTTTATCATTATTTTGTCACTGTAGTAAGATGCCTAAATGAGTAAATTAAATGTCTTCCTTTGGGTTTCAGAGTCTGAAGTGAAGGTCAGTAACACAAGGGTGTCGCATCTACCAGGAAGACGAAAGATGAACAGGCAAAGTAAACGTCAGTAAGGGACAGTATCCAATGCAACAGTGGATGTAAATCTGGTTTTTACTGTAAGACATTATCTCTCCCCATCTCTGACAATTACCGACCTAAAAACCATCTAGCATGTGTAAAATCTTGTGCCTTTTTTCTGGCTTCTACAAATAGTCTAATGAAGGCATCACTTCTGCCTATAAACTTTCTCATCCGTACCTTCAGTACGTGAATCCCAGTGAATCCCACGAAAGTTCACTAGAGGGAGCACTTGTTTTTTACAGATAGGTATAAAAAAACCCTATTCATAAACACAGTTAAAATAGGCTCTGCACAGCAGATACTAGGTTTTGTATTCATGCCATAGTGCAGACCATTCTTCCTTTCTTGGAAGAGTATATAATTCTCCCAACTATGCATGGTCTTATCTGTACTACTTCTGCCCTTCCTGAAATCCACTTTTCTCGTGACCTTAATGGTCACTTGCAGTAAAGCATGCAAGATGTTATGTGGGTGTTTACATAAACTAAAACAAGAACCAAATATAATTCCATTTCCTTTCCTTCCATCTTCCTTCCTCTCCAAAACATACCGAAGAAGATTAAAAACTCTTTTAAGTCTAAAACTTAGATGTGTAATTTGGATAATTATTTATCTCCTGTGCTCATCTAAATCTTCTCTGCTACACAATATCCAGAAATACTCCTGGTAAGTATCTTTTTAGAAACAGAGTCTGTGGCACCCTGTGGTTACTTTCAATGTGATTTCTGTTTTCTGTTGTCACTGAACAGAGGAAATCTCGTTATTCTCTTTCACTCTGAATGGAAAACAAAATGATTCACTGCACAATTGAACAGTTTATGAATAATATTTGAAGCTGGAGGCAGCAGCACAGAAGAACCTCTCAGATGAAGGGATTGCATGATTGTTGAAGAGCCATTACAATTTTTTTTTCAGACTCTAGTTGCCTCTCCCCACAGAGCAAAATTAAGCCTGGAAGTGGGTAGGAACAGAAAAATGCACCTGGAATATATTGTTTTATTTCCCATGGTGAAAAAGAGCTCCATCAATCATTCAATTTCCTTTCATTAGCTCAGTGAAATGTGTGGGTGTAACAGATTGTCTGCCTTGGAAATAATACATATCATTAGAAGTAATACATGTGGTGATGCGAGGTAAATTCACCTAATTGGAATAAATCATCACTTCCTGTGGCTGGTTCTCCACAGGCCTGATTTTTGTGTTCTGTTTAAAGCAGTGGAATATGACAATATACAAAGACAGTTTCACTCTCCCTAAGTCACCCTTACTACAGATGAGAAGCACACAATGCAGAGCAGGCCTATGCTGCTCATTTATCTCAGAGCACTGTGCCATCCATCTTGAACTAAACATAAATGGAAAAAATTCTGCTTTTTGCTTTTGCTGAGGGGAAATTAGCATCTGTAGGTAGTGGTGCTGGTTTATGAACTGTCTGGTTGAACCATAGCGCGTGGCTGCCGATAAACATAAAATTAGATTAGAGTTGCAAAAACTCATACTATACTTGTTAGCAAGATGTATGCTTTAGTACCATGCCTGTCAGATGCATTACTGGTTATTTCAGCTTTTATACAGGCACCAATGAGATGCTTTCACATACTATCTAGATTTCAATAGCTATCACTTAAAATAAGTCCAAATCTAAAAGATCAAGCATTTTTTTTCTACTTTTTTCCATTGACTGTTTAGGGAGAAATATTTGAATGTGGTTCAAATTAACGTTTGAAGATTAAATATTTCCTCCACAATAGTATGTGTTACAGATTGATACAATCATTAAAAAAACTCATGTTTTTATGTGCACTTTTAAAGTCCAACATTTTTCTTAGCAATCTACAGAGTGAAGTGCCAGAGCTGTTGGCCCACCTCTTCTTCATCTGTTTCTGAAGCAGTGCAATGGGTTAATACTGGTAATCTTCCTCAGTAGTATATTTCTCTTTTCACAAAGATTCAGTACTAGTGCAACAGATGACATCCTAAAGACTTTTTTTAAAAGAGATTAAACTGCATTACTACAAATGTAGACCTATGAATTTCTGAAGAGCTTTTCAGCAGACAAGATCCCTGCTGTATGTTCAGCCTGCCCTCCCCACTCATGTTTCACCTAATCCAGAAAGATGCAAACTGATTGCCCCCTCAGCTCCTTCTGCAGCCAGCAGAGACACATAAGTTCA
>NW_010169513.1:4850-12286 GCF_000695765.1 Mesitornis unicolor
CACAGGTGTTCTGGTGATCCTGTGCTAGGGGCTGACAAGCCACCCTACGTTGAATTTGTAAATTCCCTCCTCCTTTCTCTCTCTGAGTGTGTCAGTAGGTAGAGAGACCACTTCTGAATTGTTTAGATATGAAAAAAAGCCTTGGTAGTCAGAACAAAACTATTAATTTATTTGGGTAACACATGTGGCTGATACTGGACAGTGATCAACTTCCAGCCAGAGACTGTAAGCTCCTGGAAAGATTAGGTTGTTGAATATGGCACAGACAAACAGATATTCAAGGTACTATTGCTTCAACACATCTCAGTGTGTATCAGGCAGCCTATATTGACTACATCTGAAAAGCCTTCATCAAGCTCATGGATGGCATTCAGGCTGCAAGTTTCGGCAGCAGTCTTCTAATTGTGGATTAATTCAGGACATTTATCCCATGATAGCTATTTGACATGATTTTCTATCTCCACTTCCTTTGATTTTAGCAGCTGCCAGATCAGCTGGTGAATGCGGTGCTGGAAGTGTGGATCTACACTGGACCACGTTCAATGTAACATGAAAGTTCAATCTGCCACCAGGATATGAGAACTTGCAAAGATCTTCAAGCACCTTCCTGTTCCTGGGAATCCCATTAAATTATGGGATCCACAATGGTGCTGAACCAACCAGAACCTGGAAGGCTAGGAAGGCATGAAGTGCCTCTCCCCACCTCCACCTTGCCTGCTGGGCCTCCTCGTTTTTGTACTTTCCCTTCACTTTCACATACAGAAAGGCAAGGTAAATGCCTTTTCATGAAGGAGGACTTTGATTCCGAGGCACACCTCTTATGTGCAACTCATCTCTTCTCTGAGACATTTGACTGCATTCACAGCAGAGGATGAGCTCACTGTGGAAGTTTACCAGGCTGTTGAGTAACCTGTACCTGGCACAGCATCGTGCTGGCACAGCTTCTATCAGCCTGGAAGAACATCCCCGTGAGACCACTGCAAGCACTGATACTGTGATCAATCTGCAGCTAGACATGGGAGCTGCTGGAAGACACAACACCTAATAAGCCAGACCTGCTGGTGGCCCATGGTATGAACAAATATGGCCAAGTTCATCCAGGCGTGTGACTCCAGTGCTTGTACCACACAGCCTCCTTAAACACTGCAGTGTTTCTTGCAACCCCTCTCCAAACCCAACTGTTGTTGGTAGTTTGTGTGCCAATGGGTTCCATAGTAGATCTGTATCTCTTGCAGGGAGTCATCCTGTTTCACTTTCCCACCCCTCATCAAGAAATTGCAGTGAACTGCCTACTTCTTAGTTCAAAAATTTTATCTGATGCTGTGGCCTCTCGGACAGCATGTTACAGAGTAGTTCACAGCTACATTTTAGAAAGAGGCCATGGGCCTCCTCCCAGTGCAAAACCACTTTCAAAACCCAGAGATAAATGGTTGGAGGACTTCCTGAATTTATATCAGATTTGATTTGTCACTTCATCTTGTCTGATGATCACTCAACAGTTGAAGGAACTTGTCCCCAGCCTGTGTTACAGGACAGTGAGGGCTCTGCCTGCCGGAGAGGTCTAAGTTAACATTGGCCACCTCAACTTCAAAAGGAAAGGACTGCAGGCTCTTCATTTTGAGTCAGTTTTTGGCATTTTTTGAAGATTTGAAAAGTAAGACACTGGCAACATGCAACATGCATCATGCATCATGGAAGGATATTACAGAAAATGACAAATTATCCTTCAAAGTTTAGGTACTGTTCTACCAAACCTCTGTATGTAAAATAGTTTTTGTGCATGCTACTAAATTCCAATGACTGAAATATAATTAGTAGTTATCATCTGTCTTTGGGGTTGGTTTTATTTTATTATTTGATTTTTAACAGTAGTAGTTTTCCGTCTACAACATCAGGTGACATAATTTTCAGGTGACATAATTTTCTGCAAGAAGAAAAGCTTATCTTCCATTTCCTTTCTATGTTTTCAAATGTGTTTCCTTCTTTTTGTGGCTGATGTTCAATGAAGACTATGGAAAAAATAGCCCATATTCCAAATCTAGTGTAAAAACCATCACTGATGTGCTTAAGAAGTGTATTGTAGAATATATTGCATTTAAGTACAGTGGCCCTTGTTACCCATAGTATGAACTGTTTCTCTGTTGGGAACTTTTAAAGGCTTTTCCTTTCAATCTCTTCTGCACCACTGTTGCTGATTTAAATCTCTTCAGTTTCATTTATGGCTTTCTGTAACAATTCCAAAGAACACAGAAACTGTAGTCTGGGTTTTCCTAAATTGCTCATTTCTATGATTAAAGCAATAGCTTTGATTCTGTTCCTTGTTTTGCAATTGATTCTCACGTGACTTTGGGTGAAGCACTTGCCTATCTGAGCACTGGTTCTTACTGACTTTATAAACCAGAGTAGACCTGAAAAATGCTAGGCAGAGACATGTATTTTCATTTTGCACCTTATTTTGAAATGTATAATCAGAGTGAAAAAGCTAGCATTTTAAAAATATACTTCTCCCTTTGACAAATAGATGAAAGCATTTCTGCCAGATTTGTATAATAGAGTGTGAGAAATCAGCCATTGCATGTCCAAGCAACAATTCTTGCAACAGTCCATAATATATTGGAGCTTATCAATCATTAATTGATAGCCTTCTTTATCATGGGACAGAACTATGAAGAAAGATATAAATGTTGTGAAAATTAACCTGAGTAAGAAATGGTGTGTCATCTCGAAGTGGCAGAAAAGATAAAAGTAAGGAGAAATACAGCAAATAACTCTGTTCTAGGGACATCAGCTTCAGATATAATGTAGTTTGTCTTGACCTGCACCACAGGAAAATCTGACACACCATGTCTATGTAGGATTTACTTATTCTTTCAATGTCTAGATACTCACATAAATCCTGGGAGTTTCCAGTAGTCTGGCTGCAAGACTTGCAACATCACTGTTTTTCCTAACTGGTGATTCTGCAATGACTGTATGGAATAAAACTTTTTTCATTAGTTTTCTTTTTAACCTGCACTTTCCTATTCTATTTGCAGTAATATTATAGGCATGGTGGGAAGAGGACCCAAAAGGAGAAGGAAGTTATTATATGTTGCCTTTTATTTCGTATCTTTGGGCTATAATAATCTCTGATATAATGACAGTCCCATTTGAAGAATAAAGTGACAGTTTTCTGCAAGTAAGGAGAGAAGAAAATAATTCTTATCAAGTAATTTTAATTTAATTCTAACCTAATGGTGTATTTTCAACTACATACACTACAGACTAATTGTTGTCTCTCTTCTAATTTAATATGAAATGACCACATGAAGCAAGCTTTGCTCCAAAGAAACAGAAAAGATATTAAGATTATTGTAAGTGGACCTAATTATGAATCATAGGAGACAATTTAGAAAGGGAAAATGTCACAAATGCAAGATACTTTGGCCTATAAAAAGGGGAAGTCATGATAACAGCCAGATTGTTTTGTTTAAAAGACTTTGTAGGAAATAAATCTGTCTGGGCAAAGCTGCAAAACCTAAGAACTTTTTGTCTGTAGTTTCAGTTGCCCACTTTACTTTTTGCTGTTAAACATAGGTGGCATAATAAATTGATATCTCTACTGGATTTCAGTGATACTTCTCTGGTTTCACTAGCTTGCTAGTGTTCCAGAGCACTTGTTACTTGTTTACCTCTTTTAGAAAGCCTTTGCTTATTGAGCTAGGGGCTGGATTTCTTTATGTTTCTTTCCTTCTTATTATGCATTTGAATAATTAACCTATATGTGGTATATTGTGGATTATGGTATTGTAAGAACTTAAAGAATTTAAAATCTGTGTCAGAGATTATCTACAGCTTTATCATCCTTCCCTGAAGACCTGGGCTACTCCAATTTTCTTCACAAAAATGGACGTTTTCCCTGTAATTTCAACCAGTTCATTAGGGAGCATGGCTCTTTTTAAGCAAGTTCTGTTGGTCACAAGCTTGCACGGAAGTATAACATTTTAGGCAAATGCTCGCAGTTACCCTGACTCTCTGTTCAGCACTCACATTTTGCACTCAACTTGTCTTTCACTTATATTCTTGCATGTTCTTACTAAACCAGTGAATTCAGAGATATGAGAGTAAAGCAGTATCCTTGTAAGAATAAACTCTTGAGGCCTGGCAAGTCCAAGTGCATGACAGCTGTAAGTAACTGTCCACAGTGTGCAGAAGAAAGCAATTTGGTAGTTGAAATGCTCTTCCAAGAGACTGAAAGTGAATTTCCCTCCCTGTCAAAACTTCTGTATAAAGCCGTTCCAGCTATAGAAATTAAGCATGTTGATATTGAAATTTTAAGTGTAAAGCCATCGCTCCATATTGGCACGCCTGCATGAAGGGAGTCAAACACCTTAGGTAAGATTCTAAAAAGCCAGTTGGAAGGAGCATAAACTAGTCTAAACTGAAGTCAGGTATGGATTTTGGGTATTCATCTCAGCTCTCTGCAGCAGGCAAGTGCTGAAGCTTTCTCTCCCAAGGAACAAGCGATTGCTTTTTTTTGCAGAATCCTTCTGGTGGGAGAATCATAGGACCTTCATGATTCATAGATTTCCTCAGGTGAGATGGAAAGCCTAAGACTATTTCCCTTCTCAGCTCAAAGGGAAAAAAGCTCACAACCAAAATTGTTAGGTCATATTTTTACGGCATAGTTAGAATATTCTTTACACAGAAGAAGCTGTTCATTGTTATGAACTTGAGGTGTTTGGTTTCTAGCAAGCTCTACCTATCAGTCCAGGCTTAGGGCACCAGAAACATGATAGTGTTTTCTGCTGTTCAAACTGATGAGTTTAAAAGATAAAGGAGATTGGTTTTAGCACCTAAATTGTCCAGTACACAGAATTTGTTGTGAATACTTTTCTCAAAGGTTTGTTGTTCAGCCAGCAGTTACTGACCTTAAGGCATGAATCAGGCAGCAAAGGACCTGGGGGTGTTGGTGGACAGCAGGATGACCATGAGCCAGCAATGTGCCCTTGCGGTCAAGAAGGCCAATGGCATCCTGGGGTATATCAGAAGGGGTGTGGTTGTAGGTTAAGAGAGGTTCTCCTTCCCCTCTACTCTGCGCTGGTGAGACTGCATCTGGAATATTGTGTTCAGTTCTGGGCCCCTCAGTTCAAGAAGGACAGGGAACTGCTTGGAAGAGTCCAGCGCAGAGCCACAAAGATGTTTGAGGGACTGAAGCATCTCTCTTATGAGGAGTGGCTGAGGGAGCTGGGTCTGTTTAGCTTGGAGAAGAGGAGACTGAGGGGTGACCTCATTAATGTTTATAAATTTATAAAGGGTGAGTGTCAGGAGGAAGGAGCCAGGCTCCTGTCCAATGACAGGACAAGGGGCAATGGGTGCAAGCTGGAACATAGGAGGTTCCATGCGAACATGAGGAAAAACTTTTTTACTGTGAAGGTGACAGAGCACTGGAACAGGCTGTCCAGAGAGGTTGTGGAGTCTCCTTCTCTGGAGACATTCAAGGCCAACCTGGACGAGTTCCTGTGTGACCTAGTTTAGGTGATCCTGCTCTGGCAAGAGGGTTGGACTAGATGATCTTTCGAGGTCCCTTCCAGCTCCTGAGATTCTGTGATTCTGTGATAACCATGTCCCCTGATCTGTCAACAAAGCGGTTCCTATAAGCGCTCTCCCACACCGAAAGTAAATTCTAGAAAGCAAATGTCCAGGCTATCTGACCCAAGTGACTTTATCTGTGGTAAGGAGTCTTGCCCCATGCCTTCTCCTTTCCCCAGCTGCCAGCTGGCAGTGGGCAGACAGTAACTACTCCCCCAGCCAGAGTCGGGCAGAAGTTGCTACCTTAGTTTAAGATGTGATCAGCTGCACCTACCTGTTTGGCTTCTCTGCCGAACATTAAATACTACAAGCAGAGGCAGAAAAAAATTGATATTTGTTTACACCTCTGCTGCTCTCATGCATGGCCCAACTGATTTAACTATGCAGGAGCTGGGAGCAAATGCCACATCTTAGTCTGCTGCAGCCAATGCTGTAAGATGTCATTTGTAACTCTTGACACAAATGTGACTTATATGGAAAGAATGAACTTCAAAGAGGGTGTTGAGGATTGCTAGGCATTGGCACTGTAGCATAGACACTAGCCCAATGAAAGAGAGAGGCATATGTCCAAGCAAAACACCTCTTTAAATCAGAATTGTATTAATTAGGGGAAATTACTATTCTTATTACCACTATTGTTACCAAGTATTCCTAATTGTTATCAGGAGTAATACACTTAAAACTAACATGGAGTTTTCTATTCTATGTAAAGAACTTTGAACAGCTACTGATTTTAATCATCACACTTTCTGTCTTCAACTTCTTGGAAAGCCCCAGCTTACTTCTCACTTCTGAATCTTCTCACCTCTGATGCTTTCAGGTTGTTGTATTTTCTATTAGCATGGGCAAAGCCAAGCTGGCCATATGTAAGTTTTTTTCACTTTTACTAATGCTGTGAAAGCTGCTATGTGTATTACTACCCCCCCAATCTGTTTTGCTGCTATTTTCTACTGCTTAATATATGAAGTTCTCTTAGAGGAACTCATGTTAAATGTTCAATCTACTAAGGAGCAAATGAATAGCTGAGGTAGTAATTTCTTTCAACATCCCAGCCAGACCTTGAAGAGGACATCCTGTTCCCAATCTCAGACATCTGCACCAGTCAGGAGTGGTTCTTACCTGATGTGGTTACCATGGGACTGTTCTGCTAACGCAGACAAGTTCTTTGGTTTAAAAAAAGAGGAAAACAAATGCAAAAGCTATTATTTAGGGAGAAGCCTTAGTATAGGAATGGATTTTACAGGGACAGCAGAGATCTTCTAAGGATCTTGTAGCCACTGTTAGCATCACCTAATGTAATGTCATTTGTCCCTGAAGTGTTTATTTCATCTTTATCTTGTCCTTTCTATTTCCTATGTTTGTAGGTTTTTACATTGTACATAATATATTAATATAGTAGTATATGTATACAACTTATTTATAAATAAAAATACATATATGGGGGGTGTGCCCAAAAATTTTTTACTGTTGCGGTGAATGATCAAATTCTGGGTCTGGAGACCACTACTCTGTGTCATATTGGCGCCACCTTGCACTGGATGTCTGTCTGACCAGTTGCACAGCATGAATCTCAGTACAGTTTCGGACATGCTCATGTGGTAAATCTCAAATAAGTAACATAATTGAAACAGGTCACTTACTTTTTCCATTATGGAATATTTATCTTATGGGTAAATGACAGAAACAGAATGGGCTGGTAACATGGAGACAAACATATTGCTTCCCTCATACTCGTGTTCATCTTCTACTTGGATTACATTTGAAATTTTTATAGAAATATTTTGCAGCTTTCTTTGCTTTAAAGGGAAGGTGGATATACCAAGAAGGTGGATATATCAAGAAGGGCAAGAAGGAGGACCCGGGTA
>NW_010169514.1:0-4986 GCF_000695765.1 Mesitornis unicolor
TTCTGTGATTCTGTGATTCTGTGAAGTTAAAGTGTGATAGAGCTGAGTTAGGAGCATCTTGTGACACTAATTATTTACTTATGATGTCTCTTAAAGGACTGTTAGTCCCTGTAATCCATATTTTGGAGAGAAGAAAAGGAATTGCTGTGAACTGTTAATCTCACTATTACATCTTTCAGCCAGTAAAGCATTCTGAACTTCTGTGCTAAGAAAAATTTCAAATAAAACGTTGAAGTTTGGTCATAATGCAAAATGGTATTTTTCAAGTTTTGATAGTAATAAAAAAGCATTTCTCACTTTTAAACTTCAGATTATAACACTCCATTATAACACCCTAGGTTTTGAGATTACACCTCACACATAAGATTACCATATAAGGTAAAAAATCAGTGGTATCACTCAGTTCAAGATGTGGATGTAGAATATTATGTAGAACAGTAGTTTCATTACCCTGTCTGATTTATTTCACTTTATAAATGTACCACTGCAATTTTAATTTACTGCACATGGCGAATGATTCAGACTTCTGACAATGAAAGGAGAGTCAACAAGAGCAGGAGTAAGCCTGAGAAACAGAAGCATCACCTCGCTACTAGATTTAATATGATCCAACATCAAAGATACTCATAATACTTTGACGGATGTTTGATTTCGGAGTATAGGAAACAGAGCTAATCAGTCTAATAATCAGTCTCCATTTGACTTGTGGAAAGAAGACTCCACAACCTGTAGGGTTGTAAAGTAGGTATGTTTATTCCATGTGCGGGTGCACGGGGGATCACTCCTCCACAGACGTGCACACTTAAAACAGCAGTTTCCCTTGATTTTATAAAATAACATATTGCCTATTCATAAAGTGCTTTATACATATTCATAACCTTTCCCCGAAAAGGTGGTCCTTTTCCAAGATGTCTTTTGCATGTGCTCCACCTTCTTCTCCTCCCAGTCCCGCCTGCGCAGTGCCTCCTGGTGGTCGTGGGCCAGGGTCTCGGAGATGAAGTAAGTAGTCTTCATCGTGCTGAACTCCCATAACCTTCTTTTGGCACATGCTCCTGGAACTTCTCCAAGTCACAGAGTCGGTTTTATCTGGTTTTTAGGCTGCTTCAGTTTCTATTTCGCTAGACTTCATTTCCCTTATTCAATACCCTATTGTTAGTTAGTTACATGCCTGCTAACCGCAGTTTCCCATTAATTTCTATAAGCTATTCAATTCCCTGGTTACGTGATTGCTAAGTTTTACCTAGACCCTAGGCCTAAACTACAAGCCCTCAATTTCACATTGTGCCTGATTCGGTACTCAGATTAAAAAAAAATCTGACTAAAAAGGTACAGCACAGGTTAAAATACAGGACTTGTTTCTGCTTATTAGTCAGGAAATTCTGTTAAGACACTAATTTTAAAAAACCCAAAACAATGAACATATGAAGCTGATCAAATTGCCTTTTAATATAGCAAAGACACTGACAAATAATACTATCTCTATGTATTTTGGGGTTTTTTTTTTCACTAATAACTACTGGCAGAACACATCTGAAATGCAGTGAGTTTAAAAATGTCCTGAATTTTGTTTTAAAAATAATTAAATTTATTGATAAATTAGTCTTGGAATATGCTTTAATTATTTTTCCTTCACCTGATTCTCCTGACCATGTGAAATATGCTATTTTTAACTAATATCTTAAGTTACTGTTGAAGGTCATCCAGTGAATACCAATGGACTGGTTTCCTCATAAAGCAAAATAGGAAATACTTTGTCCTTTCAGAATTGGAAGATGTTTAATATAGCACTTTCTTCCTTCTAGGGATAAACCAGCCTGGCTCATTGAGCCTCTGCCAGTAGGAAGACAATTCAATTCAATTTAGTACTGCTTGTTGCCAGCTCATATAGCTTAGAGGTAAGTGAGAAGTAAGACTCTCTTCTGGACAGAGAAGGGCTCCACAGGAGGTTCAAAAACCATCCACTAAACATACTTTTTTCAGGTATGAATACATGTAATGTATAGTAACAATCGGCTTTTGTACAATTTTGGTTTGCATTCCTGGAAATAAACAGCTCAAAGCAATAGCAAAGTTCTGAGCTTTGGACAGGCAGAAATATGGGAGTGACACAGCATTGTGAACACATGGATCTGTGTATGCATTCTTATCTCCTGTGAAATAACGATTGCCCTCGTTTAGGAAGAAAGGTCAGTTGCCGACTCTGTACAACTGCAAAATGACTGCCAGAGTCCCTGGGGAGATTCTGCATATCCAGGACAAGCAGTACTGAGCAAACAGGGTGAAAACTCCTTCCATCACAAGGCAAACTCACAGGAGCAGGCTTGTGGAAGCCATTCATTCATCAGAGTCTCACTAGACAAAGTTTTAAGGTAATGATTGGGAAATCACTGGCACATCTTCCAGAACTGCAGAATGAAGGGGGGGGGGGAGAATATGATGACAGTATGGAAAAGCAAATCTGTAAATGTTCTAAACCAGAAGTTTACTCATTTGCAGGAGGAGCTTACCTCTCATTCCCTCAATGAAAGTGTATTTATTACATCAGGTCTTTCTGGTCATGTTTTTGAAAAGAAGAAAGGCATCTGACTTGGCCACAGTTGTCTCTAAGACATTACTCTAACTAGCCACTGCAGATTTGGATTATTTACGAGTTTCATAACATACTGACAGTAAAGAGTGCACTCTCAGATCAGAATTACAGCAGAAATATACTTGGGAAACCAGGAAATTCTGGGGAGAACTATGAATCCCCAGGATATCTGTAAATTATGAACTGTGTATTCAATTCTTAATTATACTGAAAGACGTGAAAAGTCATCTCACTTGTATCTATAAAGTTCAGGACTGCCTACACAAAATTTGCTCAGGCTCCAAAACATTCCTTTTGACAAAGGTATGAAACAAATCAGCATCCATAAATAGGTTCCTGATCCATCTGCTCCAGGAACACAGTTTGAGACAGCTGCACATTCTGCTCATGGATGATTCATGCGCTCTTATTTTGGAGACCTGCTTTCACACACCTGAGAAACATGCAGATGCCTAAAGGATAGCAAAAATAGTAGATCAACATAAAAAGGCCATTGTCAACTCTGTTTGACAGAAATTACTCCAATTTTTTTAAGATCTCAGGCTCCGTGTCTGGCAGAAGCCTAAGTAAAGTGAGTAGCGCCACAGGTGGGCTTGGTGCTTTCCAGTGAATATATGAGAAATCAGTAAGTCTCTGCAGAAACAAGTGAGCCTTGGACCATGTAATTTTGCCTTCTAGATCAATTTGTGGATGTATATATAAACAGGTGGAAAGGAAGCCTTTTACAATGGTGTAGCAAATTGATTATTATAAACATAACCAGCTGATGTAACACTCACAAGAAGAGCATCTTAGAGAGTTTGCTTAGTAATTTAAATAATTTCAATGTTGCTTTATATTAACAAGGTGGCAATCTTTAAACTGTGCTTCAGAAATGGCATCATAGAGCTCACATCAAAAGCAACGATATGTTTCAAGTCCTTTGGATCCCATTTCCGTTCAGCAAGTAGAGAATTATTTCAGAATGAATTAACTGTGCCTGCACTCATTCTTAGGTTAAAATAGGAAATCACCAAAAGGACAGAGTTCTAAAAGCTTTGCACAGGTTAACAGTCATCAGTGAACTTCTGAAACAAATTTCTACAATTTCCATTTAGTTTTTTTGAAGTGCTACTCCATGGCCTTCTGGCACTTCTAAATTTGTCTTCTAAAAAATGTAAACTATCATTATTTCTGTCTGCAGCAGTTTAACTACAGTAAGTGAGCCCAAAAATGCTTTATCTTAATACAAAGGAGCATCGTGAGCTCTTGATCAGTGAGTGAACACATTATGACTATAATTATGTTACAAATTCAACTAAGATATGGGATGAACTAAGTGGAAACAAACTTGTGTCCTATAGCTTCCACAGTTTAATTCATTTAAAAGTAAGTGAACAAAGAGATGTAGAATAATCAGGTTCAGTTTTGCAGTAATGTAAGTGCAACATTTTTTAAACTTCCCTTGCCCTCAAGCAGTTTCAGGAACTCTTCCTGAAGGGATAGATGTGCTTCCAGCTCTTCCAAGTGGGGATTTGTCTATTCTCCACTGAAAAGCATACCACTTGAAAATATTTTTATTTCAAAGCACCTAGAAGCTCTGATTTTTTTTTTTCCAAAATTTATCACACTTGCTGTGATAGTCTTGATGACACAGAGCACAGCAGCAGGAGCAATTAAATACAGGTGAAGTAGCCCGGCCCGTAAGTCACACTGACCTCAGTACCTCTGTATCAGTATAGTAAAAAGCATCAAGACATTGGGCCACAATTATCCATATTATCTGATTATTAGCATACTATTTGGCATAAGTTTGGCCCATGACATTGCTCACAGACAATGCTTGGACATAGTTCAAAGGACAGCACATCCAGTTGTTGATCCCAACAGGCGGTTTGAACTCGGCTATCCTGTTTGGATCAAAGAGGATAAAGAGTGCCACTTACACTCAGGGCTAAGGAACAGTCTCTTAGCAGTGTTTGTTACAAAAATAAACATGATAAAATAGACTCAAAAAGCCAATCTTCCCTACAGCACGAGTCCCGGGGACTTGTCTCTCAGGAATTGTCTCTCAGGAGACAACTAAACAGCAGAAGAACTGCACAACTTTCAACATACTGTAACAGTCTCCCGTTCATTCAAAAATGTGAGACAGAAAACCAAATCCCTATCATATAATGACCGGACAGCCAACTCGGGATGCCCATAGCACCCTGGAAGAGCAGCTCTGGAAAGGGAAAGGACTGAAGTGGGCACAGGTGGCCACCTAACCTTGGGCAGGAACCTTGATCCCTCTTACACCAGCAAGGAGCCTCCTCTCAGGAAAATGAGAAAATCCCTACAGATTATTCAAGTGAAAGAGGTTTTTCTCTCCCATTAAGGGAGTGCAATTTATTTTCTCCTCGCTCCTTCCACTT
>NW_010169515.1:0-5188 GCF_000695765.1 Mesitornis unicolor
AGAAAAAAATTTGCCAAGAAGTGACATTTCCTAAGTTTCTAAAAGGAGCTTTCCCAAATAATTCCAAAGGTCTTTTACACAAACTCATTTATTTATTTATTCCAGCTTGACCTCAAAGCTGGTTTCCCATATTTACATCAGACATTCATGGTTTGACCTACTCCACCAGCAGGAGATTGATAGTATAGATGTATAAATGAATAAATAAACCATATTTATGGCCATATATGTAATATATATGTGCACATATCGTTTATGTAGTTGTATACTCTATGAGTATATATATACATATGTATATACACCTATAATGATTAAATAAGCCATAGATACAAATGCATGTAGGTTTGTAGATATATATGAACGTACATCTATGTGTAAGAGTATGTATAAGGGTATGTATGCGTGTTTGTGGTTTATTTATTTATTATATATTCATTGCAGAATCATTACATGAAGAAACTTGTGGGAAAAATCCTGGAAAAGATGAAAGTGGGGCAATAGTCTAGTGTCAAAAAATGGATATTGGTGAATATGTAGATGATTTCGAAATAAGAGAATGGTTGGACCAGAAGGATGGGGTTCACCTCACCTGACTTGGTACTTTGTCAATGGAGGTATTTCCAAATGAGGTATATAATTTATAATTAAACTCATAGAATCGTAGAATGATTTTGGTTGGAAAAGACCTTTAAGATTATTGAGTCCAACCATAGCCCAGCACTGCCAGCTCCACCACTAAACAATGTCCTTAAGTGTCACATCTACATATAATAATACATAATTCACCTGAAACACATCAGATGGTGCTCACTGTTTAAAAAACACAACCTTTTCTTCCTGTTGAATATGAAGAGCACTGCATGTTACTCGCATGGAAGGACATGTGGGTGCTGGGTCCCTGACAGCCACCTGGCTGCAGCCCCATCCCCTGCAGCCATTGGAAGCACTGACAGCCATTGCTGCTCCTCTGCCCATGAGTTTTGTGCACCACCTCATCCTCTCGCTCTCCATCCTCTGGAGGATGACTCAGGGCAGGAGCCTGATTTCGTGAAATGAGTCACCCTCTGCAGTTGTCCCTTGCTCTCCTTCAGCCGCAGAGGAAGCCCAGTTGACATCTGATGTTGGAGACATGAATAACCTGGTGACCAGATCATGCACTACACATCCACTCACCACAAACCTCAGGGCACTGCCAACGTCTCGTGTCAAGCTGGTGACCTGCAATATTCAAACCACTAGAAAAACACAGGCAGAAGGAGAAGCCAAGGGCATTTCCCCATCCCACTAGGACTGGCTGCACCACAGCATTGCTACCATCCACCATCCATGTAGACCCCTTCATCTTCACCTGACTCCTCACCCAACCTCTCCTACTGCCTCTTTGACCCAACCCTCACCTTCAAGGATGGTAGTAACCATCCTGCAGTGGTGTTGGGCTGTGGGAACCAGGGGT
This sequence comes from Mesitornis unicolor, assembly GCF_000695765.1. Lineage (NCBI taxonomy): Eukaryota > Metazoa > Chordata > Aves > Mesitornithiformes > Mesitornithidae > Mesitornis > Mesitornis unicolor. The sequence goes on from NW_010169515.1 coordinate 1,454, forward strand.
TAAGCCATGTCGGTTGCAGGTTGCGCTCCCAGCATGTCTGTGAAGGGTCTCGTTCCCATGAAGTCGGTCACGAAATCTTTCCCTCACCGAATGATGAGCCTAAAACTCTTTGACAGCATCCCTCGAAGGCACTGTCAGCCGTGATTGTCTTGGACATTGCACCCCAGGCGCAGGCAGTCTCTTGCTGATTTGGGATGATTTGGGGCAAGGAAGGTTTTATTTTTTACTGTACTTCCTCCTCCACGTGCCTGCCCATTCAGCTTCGTAGTGGCGTGGCATTGCATGAGTAATCCCCCAGGACTTACTGTATGCCAGGAAGCCTACGAGATGTGATGGTTGGACTTGATGAACTTTGAGGTCTTTTCCGACCTTAATGATTCAATGATTCTATGAGACACCCTGTCAGCTCCCAAGAGGTTTTACAGAGCCCAGACCTCTTAGTATAAAGATGTGCTTTTACCGGTTGGAGTTCCTGCATATCTGCACCTGGGCAAAATACTCATTAACACAAGCAAGGCATTTTACAATGAAGCTGCTTACTCTTCCCAAAGGAAGATGCCCATCTTTCAAAAGCAAAAGCAGTGTTAGGAAAGCTTTGGTCTTTATTTTGGGTCCAAGATGGTCTTTTGGCTCCATATCCCATCTTCTGAAGTAGCTAAACATGTCCATATGAGTCTAGGATGCATCTCCCATACCCTGGCATGTATGGGGAAGAGGAAGACCAAGAGGTAGAAGCCAGTTCTGCATGTGTAGACAGAGCCTTTCTGTCCCATCTGTCCTAATTTTACCTTCTTGCCCCTGTTTTACAAACACCACCAAGCTGAGGAAGGCAAACCAGATCTCTTGTTCCATCCAGGATCTCCATTGAGGAGATTCCTGTTAAGTCCACACTAAAAATCCACCCTGGCTCATCCATTCGCTGATTGCACCGTGCACCCTTGGTGCTAATCCCAAAGTCAACTTGCACTTAAAATGCACACCCCCACCTCCGAAATGCCCCTAAGCAAACAAAGGGAGACACATGGGCCCATCAGAGGGGCTTTCTGCAACCAGGCTCTGCAGGAGCCATCCATCCCTATCCCTCCTCCTCCTTCATCCTTTGGATCAGGCAGCACACACCGGTTTTGATGAGGATATTTTAGATCCTGGGAGGGGAGCATTTTTCCTGTGAAAGCCACTGAACGGTGGGTTTCATCTCCCGAGCCGGCTCTCAAACACAGAGCAAAACCATCCCTTGCTCTCCCTCCTCTCATTAATGCACAACTGAGAGAGAGGCAGGAACTTCCTAATGACTCGCGGCTCGGGAGCGAGGAGCTGGCGCTTTTGTGATTTGCCGTGTTGGAGCCAGTTTCACCTTTGATTTCTGTGATGGTAGGAGGGGACTGCTGACAGCAAGGGCTGAAAGCAGGCATCATCAGGAGAGGAGATGAAGGCCCAGCCTAATGCCTTTTTTTTTTTGGCTTTTCTCTTTGTCCTGTGCATTTAAAGAGCTGGGCTGGGTAATCTGAAGGTTTGGACAGCATGAAACACCTCGCTTTTGAATGGCTGTAGCAATTTAAATGTGGGAACTCAGAGACAGGTGATTTTTTTTCCTTCATCTTTTCACCATGTTTTTCATTGAAACAGTGGTCATGGAAAGGGCTGGAGGTAACTGATATGTTCTGCAATTTCTGCTCACCAGTGGGAAAACAGGCAGAAAATCAGCCCTGTAAGTGCAGGACTGCTGGAGCAGTTCATTTGCTGTGGAAGATACAGCTCTGGCTTTCATGGCAGCATCACCAGAGGGCTTGAGCATCATTCCCCAAATGCATGAGGATGAATAGGGTCCTCCACTGTACCTTGTAATCAGTTGGTGATGCCAGCTGTCCGCCAACAGAAGACCTGGGTTCAGATCATATCCAACATAATTTGCAGGGAGAAAGGCTGAAGTGAGCTTTAATTATCACCTCCACATATTAACAACTCCGCAGCGCTGGTTATGGGGCTGGTGACCATCATGCAGACAACAGGGTGATGCTTTGGCCATGTGTTTTAGTGAGGTGGGTTTTTTTTAATCCCTCTAGGTTGGCACAATATCATCTCTCACCACAGCCTCTGATCACCTTATCATATAACCAGCCAGAAGACTGAAAGAGAAGTTGATTTTCAACCCAAGGATAGTCTTCCATCCCCTACATGCTTGCTTTGGTTTATGGACAAAGGTCTTCTAGAGCCATCCATGGAGTTTCCTTATAATAAACCTCACATCTTTTAAAAAGGAACTCTCTCTTTTGGCTTTCAGGTGAAAAAAAGGTAAGACATGGGATTCAAAGCCCAGATTTTGTGGCTATGTTTAAATCAGTGAAGTAATCAGTGTCTGCACTCTGACCTTGAGACTGACCTGCGTGATCTTCTCACATTCACACAATCAAATCTCTCAGCCACCGAAATGATGTGACAACATCCCAGATGTCTTATTGTAAATGGTCCCTGGCTTCAGCTACTTTCTCACCCATGCCAGGGAATCCTCTGGAGAAAGCTGCGCTAGGACCACGCTGACAATTTAAGTGTGGACAGTCCATCTTCAGCCCTTTACCACATTGCCACACGCTGCTGAGTTTTCTAGCATGGATGTAGTCATACAGTTCCTGCGAAACATTGAATGAAAGTTATCAAAAGTGATAGCTGAGGTGTGAAAAGCCCCATTCATACCATCACTTTATTTTCCGCAATCCAATAAGATACCTCAAAGGGTACCTTTTGTTCTTCAATGGCTGGGCATGTTCCTCCCCATCACTGGGCAGATGTTGTGGTCCGTTCCAGATTCACTTACCTTCCCTCTGTTTCTCATAGGTGATGTGCTACAAAGGTGCATATTTAAATTAAAATACGTGTAACTATTGGTTTTTTAATTGAAAACCAACCAAACCTTGCAACACTACCATTTATTGTGCTTTGTTGTTTTTGCAGACATTATATGATTTACTAAAGCGTTAATTTCCTATAGCAAAAGTTATAATGGGATACAAAAGTAAAATTGATTTTAAATTACCATGGCAAGCTTGCAGAAACTTTCCCATTATTCAGAAAAAATGGGTGAAGGCATTGCGGTTTTCACAGCTGTGAAGGAAAATACATTATTTGAGATCATGGGTGCTTGAGTGGCATTGCCAGGCTTTGGTGACACCATTATGGTGGAGTCCTATTACTAGAGAATGTGCTTTTAGGAGACCTAGGTTGAGAACAACCCAGTCCATGAAGAAAAGCCATATTACCATAATTTGGTTTGCTTTGTGTTTTAATAAAATTATGCTGGTGGAGATTGTGCTGTGACGATCACCAAGAAGATCTCTGACTTTGACTGGTGTTAAAAGTGGGAGTTTCAAGCGTAGCTTTGCTTCCTGGGGACATGTCCCTGATATCTGTAGAATCACAGCATGGTTTGGGTGGGAAGGGACCTCAAACCCCCCTAGTTCAACCCCCATGGGCAGGGACACCCCCACCAGCCCAGGCTGCTCCAAGCCCCGTCCAACCTGGCCTTGGGCACTGCCAGGGAGGGGGCACCCACAGCTTCTCTGGGCAGCCTGGGCCAGGGCCTCATCACCCTCACTCCAAGAAGGACATTGAGGGGCTGGAGCATGGCCAGAGAAGGGCAGCAAAGCTGGTGAAGGGTCTTGAGAGCAAGAATTCTGAGGAGTGGCTGAGGGAGCTGGGGCTGTTTAGTTTGGATAAGAGGAGACTGAGGGGAGACCTTAT
>NW_010169516.1:0-997 GCF_000695765.1 Mesitornis unicolor
GAGCTTTCCAGGTCCCTTCCAACTCCTGACTGTGATTCTGTTTAGAAGACCCAGCCATATCAAGCTGACTCTTGCCCTGTGCCTCTCCCCTGGCCTGGCAGAGGTGATATCTCTGGGCCAGAGGCTGTGACAGGGAGGAGTTACACCAAGCATTTTCATTGGCACAGAATCCATTGAAGGATTTCAGGTAAGCAGTGGAACTAGAGCAGCCTAGGGCAGCGACAGGAATTTGGGCTGGCCCTCCTCATAAGGGAAATGTAAATTGCCTTACCAACACTGCAGTAAGATTACAGAGGGTGGGTGAATTAAGCATATTTTAATGTGTCGATCAGTATTTATAAGCAGTTCCATTTTTACTCTAAAATATCATGACCACTATGGTCACACTGGTTCTGTTCTCACTCCATGCCTCCTTGCATATTCACGGAGTGAGATGCCCTCAAGTGGGTATGAGAACAGAGGACAGGCAGTGAATTAAAGCACAGTTTCAAAAAAAGAAAAGGAAAAAGAAACAAAAAATGCTACATTTTGTCATTCAGCAAATGTATATTTTCTTATATATAAATATATAGTACTAGAAATGAGTTGTAGATTCTGAGTGGAAAAAACCAAAACGTTACATGTATATATGTAGATGTGTTTGTGTGTAAATATATATATATATGTATGTATGTGTATTTATGTGTGTGTGTGTGTACAACTATATTGTAAGCAAAGCTACTGTCATTTGCACTAATCACAACCGTTCTGGATAGAGGTCCAACCTCTGGCCAGTCCCTCTCCAGGACAGGCTGCAGCTATTACCACCTTGAGAAATCACCATTGCCACAACCACTAACACATTTTTCCAATTAGTCTGAGGGAGGAAATGAGACATTTTTCTTCGTTAATGCCTCTTTCTCTTCCTCTCCTTGCCCATCCATTTTATGCTTCCTGATGGTGCTCAGGAGGCTGTCGGGTTCCCTCCAGCACACTTCCTGCTTCCACCCAGCAGGAA
>NW_010169516.1:1028-15637 GCF_000695765.1 Mesitornis unicolor
CTGCTTTGTTTGAAATGATTCCTGAGAAGTCTGATTCCTCTCACCAAAATGTGAATAATTGTAGCATTTGACTCTCTGCTTCCTCCTCAGGGATCCTTCTGAGTTAAACAGTTATTGAATTTATCCTGACAGGGATTGCCAAAGAAAACTTTATTTGAAGGACAGAGGGGGGAACAAACTGTTTGCTGAGCTGAAAAAAAATCTGAAATACTATAAAGGGAGAGAAAAAGTCTCGTAATGGAAGGTGGAAATCTGGGACAGACAAATCGCACCATAAAATGTAAGATCAACACAGCAGTGGGAAGCAGGAAAGCATATCCTGGGCCAAACATACCAAGGGAGACTATTACACACGCTGACCTCAGCTGCCATATACAACATGCATCTGCAAACCACCTCATACTTCAAAGTCCCACATTACACCAAGCTCAACACGTCCATGCTGGAAAGAAAGAGGGCCTGAGTCAACACTGTTAAGTGTTCAGTTTATGAATCTAAGACACAGACATCTTCAACCCCAAGTATCCAATCATTCATTTCTAAACTAAGGCCACTGCCCTTCCCATTTTAAAAACCATTTTAAACACCAAGAACATGCTTCTAAGTCAGGAAAAAGGTGTCACCTTATTCAATGTGTCTGCTTAATGCATGCCTGTTAATCACACAACATCCAGTCCTGTGAAGAAGCAGAAAACCATGGCAGAAATAGCACAGCCCTAAGAAATGCAGCTTAATTCTCCTTTGGCCCATGCACCATCAAACACCAACAAGGCTCCTTGAGTAACAGTAAAGTGAGCTCCATCAAGACAGGACTTTAAATTCCACCCTCACCTACAAGTACGAAGCTCAGATTTGATTTTCATCCCTTCTGGCTTCCATTTGAACAATACAAGCATAAGCACTTGAGAGAAAGTGGCCCTCCAGGTGTTCTAGCAACATCTGTCTGTAAAAAGTGTCAGAGATTTTACAACAAAGCCTGCTTTCCATTAGATGTTTGGCTTAGCTGTGAAATTGGTAGGTGGTCCCCTACACTGAGTAGCAACATCACTTTTTGGCTTGCACATAAACTGAGTGTCACCTGCCCATAGAAATAACGCTGTAGCAAAATCCTAGTAGATGATCCCTTTTTTCAAGTGAACTGGTCAAATGATAGCAGGTGAGGTCCCATTCCTGGAGATATTCAAGGTCAGGCTTGATGGGGCTGTGAGCAACCTGATCTGGTACCAATGTCCCTGCTCACTGTAAAGGTTGGACTGGATCAGCTTTAAAGGTCCCTTCCAACCCAATACATTTAAAAAAAACCCAAACAACAAAAATACCCAAAAACCCCCATACAGTCCTCTTGACACAAGCGACTGAGAAGCACAAGGTTTTCAGCTTCATCTCAGCATCTCAGGTGTTTCCCCTGGAAACAAAATGTTACAAAACATGCATACATGTAACAGTGGGCTGTAAGACTCTGCTTTTGCAGGAATACCATGATCCTTATACACATCACCATGAATGGCAGGTACCTCAGTGACTGACCTCTGAATCTGAGTGGCTCACAAAGTGGTTGAAGTACTGAATGCTCACATTTCTCTAGTGATGCACAGAAATGCTGCTGTCACCCTGGGATTTACCTCATGAGAGGAAACAATGCACCATCAAACATGGGCCTACAACCAGCCCCGTTCTACACACTAGGACATCAGAGGTTTCCCTCACACCTCATCTACAAGCACTCGGAAGAAGCTGATCAGCAACAGCTGAGTCTCCATTGGCAGCCAGTGTTTTCTGTGGCTGTGTCCAGGTCACCAGGGTAGCAGTCAATGTCACCACTGCCCTGCTCCACTCGCATGGCTTCTCAGAGTTCCTAATCCGGGCCAGTAGCTTCAAGCCAATATTCTTCACACCAACAATAAGTCATTTTCCTCTGGCACAAGGAACTGGTAATGATACCTCAAAACACTTTGCAGATAAAGGCTTGTCCTGGTTTGAGCTAAATAGAACTAATTTTCTATTTAGTGAGATGTGTGGCAGAGCTACTAGTCTGGAGGTACCTTGTGTCTTCACTTAAGAGGAGAAAGGACAACTGTCCTCAGAGTGAAAACAGTGGCAAACATCATTAACTTTGCTGGCTTTTCCTTTCATACCTGTAGTCTGGTATTTTACTTACAGAGTTGCACCCTACCTCATCCTTCATGCATCCCCTTCTCCTGTTGAGGAACGCTCAGCACATTGCGTAGACCCTGAACCTCCTCCATTGGGAATAATTGGAAATGTCAGCAGTGCTGTCTGATGTGAGAGAAGCACAGACCTCTGGAAAAAGAAAAAGGGTAGGAGTAGTGCTTTTACTGAGACTAGAGTTATGAAGATTTGGTAATCAAGCCCACAGAACTCCATGTTTCTTCCTGCTTCTTGGAGTTATTTCTTATCTTTCTACTGAGATGTAATCAGGCTGCAGACAACCATAAATATCTGGACATTGTAAGCAATAGAGTTCAAAGTTTTGTTCTGCAGAATATTCAGGCTTTTTTTGTTTCAAAGGTTTTCATTAGGGTTTCAAGAGATCCAAAGGTTTATGTTTGTGTGTGAGGGACACTAGTGACAGTGGTCAGAAAATTGAGGCCTTTAGACTACTAAGGGAAGGAAGGGAGCAGAGGAAGCTAGACCAGATTTTGAGAGTCTGGTGGTAGAAGTCACATATGATATACAAAACCAAGATCAGGATCAGACTTGTTTTCGGAAGAATCATTTCACTATCTATAACGGTTTTACCCCACTGATAATCAGATGCTTTCCATAGAGTAGTCTCCCATATTATCTCTTATATTAATATAATATCCCTTATAACTCCCATATTATCCCTTATAATAATATAATAACCCTTATAACTCCCTTTGGAGTTTCCGTTCCGTGTTCACCTGGGAGAACGAATGAGAGTGCTAAGTTGGGCAGAGGCAAAGGGCCCAATCTATGTCCCTGCTGAGTTTAGAGAATTCACATGTTAAGGATGACCTCTTACCTCGCAAATATCCATGAACCAGAAGTAGAGACATGAAAAACAGCTGTGAGACAGTCTGCAGAACAGAGCTCTGCAAAATAAGAAAGGTAAAATTATGGACAGAAATAGGACTGTTGGGCCAGGTAGCTCGGATAGTCAAGAAGAAAAACAGCAAAATGGGAAGGTATAAAATCCTAAAGGAAAAAACAGAGAAATTACATCCCATCGGCATAGAGCACTGGCTCCAGGGAGCAGCAGGGATTGTCCCTTTCCCTCCTGACTGATGCCTGCTTGGCCAGGAAAGGCTCTTTGAGCGCTTTACCAGGGTGATGAGCCTGCCAACATAGTAGCTCTGTAAATCCTCTCTCTCTCAAGTGTGTTATCCAATAAATACAAGCTTTATGCTTTTAAGTTCTGCTTGCAGATACTCTTTGCTGACAACTAAGGTGCCAAAATAAAGCATCTTAAAGAGGGAAGGTTACACTGCTCAGGGTAGAAATGAGGTGCTCAGAGACACACGCAGCACGTTAGCAGACATATGGGAGTGAGCCAGGCTTTGGCACTTGAGACTTTTCAAGTGAATAAGGCTGGTATCATCTCATTGATCCAGGATTTTTACCCATATTCTTGTGCCCATATTCATCGGCTGCTTTCAAGATTGAAAAGAGAGATGCACAATATACGTAGACTTTAAGGTCAAAATCTGCTCGCAGGGAACTGTTACGGAAGCAAATGCAGTATTTTTGAGAATGAACACTACTTTCCTAAGGAAGAAAAAAAAAAGAGGTAAAACACAGGGCAACTGTCACTCTAATGTACCCGCGTTCATCAGATAGAATTATCTCGGTCATTTGGGATAACATCATAACACAGCACTGTCAGAGGATCAGTGTCTCCTGCGCTGACAATAAATGCTTTGGCTGTTATGTAGCAGCAGGGGATGATCATCTGCCTCTGATACATTAATGCCTTAGTCCATTCTCATTATTCCTTTACTCATGAAAACATTAGAGCTCTCCTCATGGTGAAACTAGGGAAGTGTCTGTGGGAGACAGAGATGTGTGTGGGGCACGGTGGCAGAGAAAGGGGAAGGCACTGTTTCATATGCCAGCAGAGAAATTATTTAGTCACGTATGACTCACTCATGTGGTAAATATTGCTATAATAGTCCCTTCCAGTTAGTAATTAATTTTCTAAATGCAAACATTTTCTCTTCTCACAAGAGAAAAGACAACACACTCACTGGAAAGCTCATTCCTACTGAAAGCTTCCCTTTCACCCCACTTGTACACTGTCTTCCCTGCAATTCTCTTGTAGCAGCAGCCTTCAAACCAATATCCCTGGGCTGCAGTTGTCCCCATGTGCAGGGAGGATCTCAACCAGCTGTTAGCCATAGAGGGCATGTGTCTTGTAGAGTAGGGATATAAACACTTGCCAATTCATTATGGTATCTGCCAGCTTGCTTTCACATAACTCTCCAAAAACTATGTTTCAAGATGCCCCTGTATAATCACTGTGTATTGTCAAGAGAGAAAACTCACAGAAACATTAAATTTTAGCCTCAGTACAGGCTTGAAAATGTTGTTACTGTTAGTAAACGCTGATAGTAATTCCAGCAATGAAAGAAAGAAAATGAACATGGTATTTAATGAGCTTTTGCCTTGTACAGAAGTACAGGGATGCAGATACTGGGCATGGAGATGTATGTGAGACAAGGCACCAGCCTTCAAGCCCATAGCATCCCACCTGGGGTTTCTGACTTTGATGGAAAGTAATGAGAGTTTGGCAGCTTTGGCCAAGTACTCAAGTGCTCTTATAATTGCTTCACAATCCCCCAGTCAATCTGCCACAAATGTGTGTCTGGAATAGCAGAGTCCCAGAGCTAAAGCAGCAGGGCTGATGTTAAGTCAAAATTGACTTTCACAGCTTCTGGCTACAATGACCCTCATTCTTGCGGCCAAGACTCAATGCCCTACCAATAAAAAGTACTAAAAGTCATCTTTAAAGTGCTAATACAAACTGAGGGAAAAATGCCAGCACAGTAGACCCCTCAGCACCTTTAAAACGCACAAGAACTTCCTTGACAGACTCCACGTACTTCAGCCAGTGATCTTTTAATAGTCATTCTCCTGTTTTTGTGTTATGGAAACCATAGTCCAATTATAAGGGGTCAGCCTTCATGGGGGCTGTCTGGAGTTCTGCAGTTTAATTTATAGATTTGAGTTACTTTATGTGAAGCATCTAGGTGTCCTCTGGGTCACTCAGGCTGAAGCAATGCAGGGTCAAGACTCCTCAGTAGTGGTCAATGCCTCATGTCAGAATGGTGTACTGGACCTTGGTCAAGTCACTTCCTTTAGAAAGGGAGATGGAGAGAGGAGAGGAGAACAGGGATGGGAAGTGGGGGCTAGGAGATCAAGTCTTGCTGCTCCTCTGGGGCCATGGCTATTGCTGCTGGGAAAGGCCACCATCCTACCAGTGGCCATCCCGTATCACAGAATCCCAGCATGTCAGGAGTTGGAAGGGACCTGGAAAGCTCCCCCAGTGCAACCCCTGCCACAGCAGGATCACCAGAGCAGTCACACAGGAACACGGCCAGGGCTTTGGGTGTCTGCACACAAGGAGACTCCACAACCTCTCTGGGCAGCCTGGGCCATGCTCCATAACCCTCACACTCACAAAGTTTGGCCTCATCTTCAGCTTGAACCTCCTGTGCTCCAGCTTGGGACCATTGCCCCTTGTCCTGGCATTGGCCATCCCAGAGCAGAGCCTGGCTCCTTCCTCCTGACACTGCCCTTTCCCAATGGATCCCCAGGAATGAGGGCACCCCTCAGTCTCCTCTGCTCCAAGCTCAAGAGCCCCAGCTCCCTCAGCTGCTCCTCAGCAGGAGATGCTCCACTCCCTCCAGCATCTCTGTGGCCCTACTGGACTCTTTCAAGCAGTTCCTGTCCTTCTTGACCTGAGGGCCCAGAACTGCACACAAGATTGCAGCTGTGGTCTCCCTCAGCATTGATATTTTCAGGCATCAAGCACAGGCACCACAGGCAGCTCGGCTGTGCTGCTGTTGACAGCTGCTGCTTTAGGAATCGTCTGCTGTGTCTGTTCCTCCTTTTCACCCTGTGAAGCAGCCCAGGCTTGTATCCACTTAAGCTGCCATAGAGACACACATATGGTTATATACACAACTTCACCTAATTACTGTGTTACGGTCTTAGACCAAATCTAAAAACACACCCCACTCAAGTGGAAATCACCTTACTGCTCATCAGCACCTTCGGGCCTCAGGCTGCCCAGCAGAGTACACATCCTTTAGAGAAATGAAAATATTTATACACTCTTGATCAACACATAATGAAACTGCTGAGCCCTTTCAACCCTTGCAGTCATTTCCATTTCAGGGTTTTATTAAGGGAGAATTTTTTTTAAATGGACACAGACAGTGATGTTACACATTTGTTTGATAGATGATGGTATCTTAGCCTGTCATAGGTGTTCAGTCTATGTGCCCTGGTCTTGGAGCATTTTGGGGCCAAATAAGTGGAAAAACCCAAATTCACAGATTTTTTTCGAGGCAGGAAAATGTGAGACAACGTAAGTCTAGGCTTTCGGATAGGCAGAATTCTTGAAAAAATAAAGACGACTGAAGCATAGGCACATTCCTCACCAGATGAAGCTGCTTTTCATCAGTAGCAAAGCAGCATACACGGTTTGTAAAACCTTTGAATACTTTGTAATTAAAAACGCTGTTCTCTGTAAGGATCATCACGCTCTCTTTCTTTCTGCTCATAGGTTTTAAGACATTTTTTCTTTCCCAATGTTTATTAAAAGAAACATGAGAGCAAAAGGTTCACAAGATTTTTATTCATGCAGCCCAAGTAATCACTTGAATACTTTAACTGGCCAAAGTAAGACCTCCTTTTTAAACTGATCTTGATTTCTGCAGGTAAATCTGCACCTATGAGTTGTACATAGGTTTCCCTTGGTGCTTGTCATTCACAGGATGTGGTGGATAACCTGAATCTCATGGCATCCTTTCTGATCCCTGGCTGAGTGAAACTGTTTAAGTACTTGAATAAGAAATACCGAAACATTTCTATGCACACGCATGCTCTTGTTCACAACGCAATACCAATGATCATCCTAGGGGCAGCCTTTCTTCAGTCATCCTGAATATTCATGAATAGCAAGAAGCGGTGTGAGCGAGTGAACTCAGCACCACGAATCTGTGACCCAGCTTCCTTGGCTGAGGCTGCGTTTAACAGCCTCTCCATCTCGGCATTTTCTAATACGCTCATCGCTGTGACATAGAGTGCATTTTTGGCTTGCTGCATTGCTGCGGAGGGGGTACCTTCCTTGTTATGAAAGCCCTGCTGACATTTATGTTTCTGCATTGAGTGAAATAAGCAGGCACGTTATTAGCCAGATCCCAGTCAGGACATAACAGGAGAGGAAATCCAACTCTCTCCTCTCACAGCATTCAGCTCTCTGGGGATTCATTTATTTCCTCCAAACCTAAGCTCAAACACAAGCAGCTACTTGAGGCTTGTAACACAAATGGTTTGCAAGTAATGAACCAGTCTCTCCCTGTTCAACTTTTGGACCAAGTGTAAGTGCAAGTGAATGTTGTTTCCCACCTCTTTTGGCATGCCATGGCACCACAAATCATAACTTTCCCACACCCTGTCTAAGTTGTCTTGTAGGCAGCTGGCAGCAGAAATAAGAATCCTAGGGCTCTTTACATAATTTCTCACCATGTCAAAGGAGCATTAACAGAGACAGAAATCGTAATGGACCATTCTTTTCCAGCTGTGCCGGAAGCCTATATATTCTCTTGATGCATTAACTGTGGAGCACCAGGATACTAAGAAAAGCCATGGATTACAACTGTCAAGATGAAGCTGCTTTTAGGAAATTAAATGGAATATCACTGAAAGTGGGCATACTAGTTAGGCCAAAAGAATAAATTACTCAAACCTTCTTCCCAAACCAACTGGGCTGCATAAAGGGCTTTAACAGGTTGGCAGGCTTTAGAAATAAGGAAGCCACATGAGGGCTGCCAGTGCATTGTGGCTTTGCTGGCTCCAGCAGGATTGCACCCAAATGAGACTCCCCGTATATCTGGAAGCCCAGTTTTTAAATGGACCAAGTGATGCATCCGCTGCAGCAGCTTCCTTTGGGGAACTGATTTCACAATCCCAGTAAATCATAGAATGCTTCCTGACCCTCACAGTAAATTTTCACAGATCTTCATACACACCAGCAAGTTCACTGAGCCTTTTTTCTTTCCTTTCTTCTGCAAATCAGAGTCAAAACAAAAAGCAGAGGTTGTAAAATTCTTATAGGAAGGAAGGGTTTTGAAGTTGGGGATTTTAGAACCTCTAATCCCACAGAAATGGAGGACTTGTGTCTGACCACCTCCACTCCATCATCTCTGCCTTGAAAGTTCAGAAAAGCTATCACACATTTTATCCTCGTTTTCTGAGTGATGCCGCTGTCATCAGCCTTTTACTTCCTCAACCCACTATTACCTACACAGCTTGGCTTCAATACCTAAATAATTTTTCATCCGAATGTTTTGAGTCTTCATCAAATAACATTCAGATCTTTCTTAAAGACTTATTTCCTTGTGAGACCATAAACCTTAATCTTTATCAGTGTATGCCATGTACATAATTCGATGTGACATACAGATAGATAGATAGCATCCCAAGTTAACACCTCCCCCGAGACCTCCCCATGTAGTTTTCCTCCTTGGATGCATTGATTTTAAATTTCCTCCCTGGGTACAGCCTTTCATTATTTGCTCCTTTCAGTGGGGCAACTCTTTGTTTTCTAGACAATAAATAACATCATTAACGCAGACAGTAAAGACAGACTTTTAAAGAAAATGAATGCAAACAATTTGCTGTGGCTTCAACCTGGTATTTGTCATGGGTGTCACACGTCTGTCTCATTCCTTCTTTGTAAGGCAGAATTCAACAGCAACAATAAAACCAGGCACTTTAGTCATGGCTGGTACTAAAGTCTTTGCATTACATGATCTGCGTTCCCCTTCCTTGGGTTATTAAACATATAAAAGGCAATATCATGTTTCTTGGGGAATACTGAACCAGTGTCACCCAAAATAATCTGGTTTTACCTGTGTACAATTACTTCCCATCTTGCTGTCTTCTCTCTCTGCACCCAAAAATGTGCTTTATGACTCAAGTCAAGTGAAACCCAGAGTGTCAGCAGGAGCGACACCACCGCCCACTCAGAGAGGCAGAGCCGAGCTTTCATTTAAACTTGTCAACAAACATAAAAGCTTCTCCATCACTTTGCAACTTTTCCTCCTGTAAATTTCTCGGTTATTATGTTCTGCTCTTTTTTATGCACTCCTCTTCTTTCAGTGAAATTGGCAGTGGCTTAGAAAAAAGAAAAAGTCTATTTGATGTTTTGGGCTGTTGAAACAGAAGAACAGATGGTAGCAGAGACTAACAGGAGACCTCTGCACACAGCCCTGGAAAAAAAAGGGCAAAAAAATGTTGTTTAAACCATCAGTACTAACAGAAAAAGAAAGGAAAAAAGTTCCTATAATCTGCCTCTAAAATAAGATGTTCAATGTCGAAGCATATGTTTGTACTGTATTACCAGGAATTTCATGGTGGGCAAAGCTAAGAGATCCGAGATTTGACATAGGCTAAAAGCAAGAGCTACCACGGCTCAGCTGAATTTTAGGACCTTGTTCAGCTGCACTAAACCATAGATTTAAGATCCAACACAGATTACTTAATCCAATGCAATATTTCAGTGCACTAAATTGTGCTGGGCTAGAACAGAAGGAAAGGAGCCCTGCTGACCTCCATGACCGATCATTCGCTAACATATTTTAAAGTGTCTGCCTAATTTCTTACAGTGTGCAATGCAGCTCAGAAATCTTTGACTCCAGGACAGATCCCCATTACTCAAGTCCAGCAAGAAAACATTATTAATAGAGGAAAAAAAAGATCCACTTTAAAAAAATATTTTAAAATTACGTTTGAACTACATAGAGTCTGATAATTCTTTCTGTATACCTAGGCCTGTTCCTGCCACATTATTCTGAAGTTACTTCTTCTTATCCTTATTTCCAGTTACAAATATAACTTTAGACCTGAAAAATGTCTCTTCACAATTTTCTTTGAACCAGATCACTTCTCAGGAGAACTTTAATCTCAAAGAAGAAGCATTTTCCAACCACCAGAAGAGTTTAATTTGATTAGCGTCATAATTTTCCAGTCTCAAATTGTGACAAGGCAACATATCTGACCTTACAAGGTGGAAAAAACATATGGCTGCTGTGCACAACAAGAGGAGTAGAAAAGAAAGTTGGGAGTAAGTCTCACTCTGTCTCTGTTATGAGACCCCGAGGTATAAGAATTATCATGGCATGTATAAACCTTTTCTTTCCACCTTTGGAGTGACCTACAAGAACATAACCCTGATATATAATTCGACTGTATCGTTATTTCTTTAATTTCCACAGCAGAAGTTATTTTGCAGAAGAAATTTAACCCCACACAGCGACCCAGGGTGCTTTCTCCATTTTCACTCCCTGTCTCATCCGCACTCCTATTACCAATAAATACAACTAATTGCACCTGGCCAGAGAGAAAAATGATGCTTCAGATTCGCAGAGATCACTTTCTTTGAACTCTACCAGCAGAGATCCAGGATAACAAATACACAACAGCTAACCTCCAAATTCCAGAGGAGGACACTCATGAATATGTAACCTCTGGGCATCTAATTATTTCCAGGTGCACATCAGCAACTATCTCATCCTTAATTAATTAGCCAGCTGGCCTGGCCTGTCAGCAGCAGTAGAGCAGCACAGGCAGAGTTTCAAGGTGGGTTGTGGGGTTGGACATCCAACTCTATCTGAGATCAGAGAAAGCAGGCAAATTCCTGCTATGGAGGGAGAGTTTCCTTCAAGTAAAGGCATGCTAAAAATCCAGGTACATTATTAATCCAGTATTATCACCAAAAAGTACAGCAATAGTCTTGGTCAAAGACAAATGCACCACTTTCATCCCCTTATCTCAGTAATCAGACTGAGGGACGTGGAAATTGCAAGAATAGCTGAATATCCTTCAGGGTAAAATAAAAAACCCCTGCAGACAACTCACTTTTCTTTAGAACTAGTGAGGACATTTGTTGAGTATCATCCTTATTGTGTTTATTTGCTTTAGTTTTAAATGCCCACATCTCTATTTGTACATCATGATAAAAGCTGGAGCTAGAAGGCAGTGGTTACCACTTGTACTAATGTTAGAGATGAACCGCTAAGAAAAAGGACCATATTACAGATCTCTCAAAAAACTGTTATTGACAATCCACTGGAGCACGAGCATCTGAAATGAATCTAGAGAAGGGGAAGTGTAATGAAAGATTTTGGAGCAATCAGATCTATGTTCATGGCTGAGAAGAGGGCATGTTGTTTAGCATTATCAGGCACTGGATACCAGTGATTTACCCCAACCACAAATCAGAAACAACGCTGGACCAGTCAGTTGGTAAAATGAGTTTGCTTAAATGCAGAGGATGCAGCTGGGTAGCATTAGAAATCAGCAAATTCAAAGCAGTTGTGTTGTATGGTGTCTGATACAACCAGAAGGCTTTTAACATGGGAGCTGGAAGCATCTTTAGATTATTTAACCCTTTAGGGATTTATTTTTTTAGTTACTAGTCAAGAGAAAAACAACATCTGACAACTGATTCGTGTTTAGACCAAAACAGACCCTATCAGAACCAAGTCCTGGTACTCCTGGGTTATTTAGTGTCCAGTAAAGCAAATATTCCTTGTTACTTCTGGTTTTATTTTTAAATGGACTCAAAGGGATTCCAATAGCTCCTCTTTAAATAAAGCACATTTTTGTAAAGAATCATTGCAGGAAGGAATGCAGTCAACCTTTTGAGACATGGAGGAACAGAGAATCCACCACTCTTCTTGTTATTTTTTCCTACTGCTGAAATTTTCACTTTATATCTCACTTGATTTGATTTGTAGCTTTTTTTTCTGGCCTCAGTTGATATTCTGTGACTCTCATTATGTTTTCCTCCACTAGATTAGAGAACCCTTTACCACCAGGCATTTTCTTCTCAGGAAGGTACTTACACACTGCAATCAAGTCACTCCTTTAGGAAAAGCTGAAGAGATTGAGCTCTTAAGTCTCTCGCTATAATGTTTTCCTCTAGCACTTCAATTATTTTTTCAATGTTCTCTTTAAAATATAGACATTTTGGCTGGACTCAGTATTCTGATACTGGCTCTCACTACACTGTGTACAGAGCAAATCCCTCCCTAATCCTACTTGTTACTCCGTCTTACATTTCCAGGGACCGAGCACTTTTGTTGTTTGGATTTTTTCCCCCACAGGACAGCTCTGGGAGTCTCATGTCACATTGCTTTTCAGCTCTAAGCCCTGTGTCCTTTCCTCTGTCAATACTTTCCTGGGAACAGAGCCTGATTCTGTAACCATTGCGTGCATGCAGTTTTTTGGACTTACAACTCTGACTTAACTTTATCCCAACTTTTGCCTCTCTCATGAATGGGCCTTATTTTCCAGGTAATTCAGACCACATCTCATAACTGCCCTCTTCTCACTGGCACTTACCAGCAGTCTATTCTTTGTGTCATCATTACATTTAATTTTAGTATTTACTGCTAGAAGACTGCAAAAAAAACGCAAGTGGCTTGCATCTAGTGCTGATCACCAAACAACCCCAGCAGAGGTCATTGAAATATAGATGTGGGCTACAGGTGGAATAGTGAGAAACAAAGTGTCCTATTGTCTCCTTGATTTTGGAGTGAAGGCAAGGCAGAATTTACTTCAATCCACAGGAATTGAGCCCTGTGTTTTGATTTCACAACCTAAATAATTAAAAAGAAACAGGGAAAATCACAGAATCACAGAACGTTAGGGATTGGAAGGGACCTCCAAAGCTCATCCAGTCCAATCCCCCTGCCGGAGCAGGAACACCCAGATGAGGTTGCACAGGAAGGCGTCCAGGCGGGTTTTGAATGTCTGCAGAGAAGGAGACTCCACAACCTCTCTGGGCAATGAGCAACTGTGTTTCTTTTTGTGTCTCTCATTACCTCAAAACCATTTTCTCATGAAGCTTCTTCTCCATCACAATGCCTCTGAACCAGCGGAGGGCTTGAAAATGTATTTCAGTCAATATCTCACACCTTGCTTACTTACCAGAATGAGCTGAATCTGAATCTCTTTTTGCCCCCTCTTTTTGAGGCATCAGAAATCTGAATCTATATTCTGTACCGTGTTGCAAGGAGAGACTTTGTATAACAGAATAAAGTGCAACATGAATTAGAGAGACAGTAATTGGGGGATATAAAAGTTACCCTCACCTCTTTAGAATGAGAAAGTGTGTGTCTCCCATCAATCATGAGACTCTGCAACTCAAAGGTGATTCTTAATGGAACTGGCTTGAAATTGAAGATAATTTTGTGTGAAAATTGTCATGCTTTTGGAAAAAAGTCTCAACTCACAGTGAAGATTTTGTAACTGCTTCTTTTGTCATAATTATTAAAAAAATAGAACTTCAAGTAGAGGAAACCAAAAAAGAATTTTCTGCCTTTTCAGCTGCTTATCTAGGGGGAAATTTCAATATTATTTTGCTTCCAAAAGAGAGAAAATAAAACTGGCTTTTGCCTGATAACTCCACTGCAGAAAATGTGGTGTGCTTCATATCTTAATGATAAGCCAGGAAGTGAGGGCTGAGACCCATCCAGTTGGGCAGCCTACATGCAGCTGTTGAAACCTGTGCTGATATACACCCCCAAGAGAGTATATAGAGTATATGAGTTTACTTTCATAGTAAACTCATTGGGTTTTATTCTAAATTATCTGATGCTGTGGAATAACATAACAGAGTCCTGGTTTTACTGGGTAGAACAATATAATTCTGCTTTCATTGGATCTACAAAGATTAAAACCTCTTATTTCAACGGAGACTTATCACATACGTTGATAATTTGGCATCTTAGTGCAGAATTATTGAAAGACTGAATTTGGCAAATCCGAATGTAGATTTAAAGAGTCTTTAAAGGGATTTCTAGTTTGGGGAGTGAGTGAAAGAGACTTCAAAAAAGCCACAAGGGGTGGAAATCCAGCAGATATTAGTCCAGTTTACTGTGAAATTATACTTCTTACTGTTCACATATTTATCTTTGGTAGTGCTAGCAAAAACAGTGTTGTCACTAAGTAAAAGATAGGGTTTTTTTTCAGAGTTTTTGATTACACACAGTCTTGGCAGTCTCTCTTTAAGAGAAAAACCTGCTAGGTTGATTTTCAGATACACCAATTTCAGCTCATAAAACAGCCACTGCATTTCTGGAAGGAATATCCTTAACGTCTGCTGTAGCTGGGCATGATCAGTAGTCCTGAAAATCTGGCACTGAAGATTGAATTTAATTGAATTGAATTTTGAATTGAATTGAATTGTGAATTGAATTGAATTGTGAATTGAAACTCGGAAGATGAGCACCTCAAACTGAACCACTAAACTTTAGTGTCCTCATTTGAAAGTCTTGGCCTAAGTGTTGCTGTGTCTTTCATTCTCCATCTGCAAAACAGTGTACAAGGAT
>NW_010169517.1:0-879 GCF_000695765.1 Mesitornis unicolor
GTAGTTTTTTAAAGTTGCCTGCCCCTTCTTTGTCGAGTCAATGCACTCTTTTCTCTTGTGGATTTATATGATACAATTGATTAAAACATTTAAATTAAAGCCAAGCAAGTAAAAAACAGTAGTTCTTGGGTAGCATGAGTGTCATAGGTGGGAGGATGATTTCCATGAGGACGAGTCCATGAGTTCCTCTCTCCACTGGCTGTAGACAAATATCTTAAGCAAACACCTAGTCTTAGATGGCAAATGAGATGCAATGAATCCCACATTCCTATAGACTCTTTTTAAAATTTGATCTTTACTGGGTAGACTGAAATAAACTAGGCCACTGCCAAATGCTTCTGCTAAGTGCCTCACACTGTAAGAACAAAGCACTTCCCACAGTCATTAAATCATCTGAGTATCTTTGACACTTTGGCCTCTTCTTCTGGAGACACTTTCTTCTGTGTTTTTGTGATGTTACATCCACATGTTACCTTCCTTCTACATCGACCTCTAACAAAGCTGACTTGTAAAAGGCAGTGAGTGCTTACTGGTTTTGCAGATAAGGCACCTGCTAAGTGGTGCGAAGTCACACTCTGCTGACTTGTGAACAGCAGCTAGACTTCCAGCTAGACTTCCGGCCCTGCCATAGTTTTGGGTGAACAACAGCAAACCATGCATTGGTGCAGTGTCACAAGACTATGTCATGTTTAGTAGTGCTACAGAGCTCAGTTTTAACTAGAGTTGCAAGTCCTTGAAACCTCATTGGAATGTCTAAGCACAAGTCTCCTGGATGAAAATTTTGAGCACAGTCAAAATCACAGAATCACGGAATCACAGAATATTAGGATTTAAAAGGGACCTCAAAAATCATCCAGTCCAACCACTCTGCCAGAGCAG
>NW_010169518.1:0-7881 GCF_000695765.1 Mesitornis unicolor
GGACCTTAAAGCTCATCCAGTCCAAGCCCCCCCATGGGTCTGCATCGGGGCTTTTTGTTACCGTGCTCGCACCACCGCATATCTGCTCCATACTTGTACCACTTGAATATTTGTAGGTTTAAAATCCCATCACAAATCTTCTCTTTTAGAACAAAACTCCAAAGACGCAACTCTGTGTTGGCACCTACTGCTCAACACTCACACGCACCAGTGCGGTCAGGTATTTGCAACACCGTCAGGAAAACTGCAAAAGACAGTAAAAATTGACCTCCCAAGCACCCAGTAAGACACCAGCATCCCAGTCGGCCAACTTTCCCCTTTTCCTCTCTCGTTGATCTTGCATGCACCAGTGAGGGGGAAACTTAGATTTGTCCTCAGTTACTCTAACTGGTTTCAGTGAAGAAGTGTGGCAAAACTGCATGTGAAGCACCAAACCTCAAGCAAGATAAATACTAGAATATGTTTGAAAAGCAGTGAATTTTATAGCAGCAGTTTGGGACAACTGGCTGGAAATGCAGGCACACCAACAAATGTCATTTATTTAAGAAACACTGATGATAAGATTTTGTTATAGAAAAATTATGAAAGAAGCACAACTCATACTCAAGCGGACTACCGATGAAAATAAACTACTAAAATCAGGGCAGCTGCTTATGGTCCTAAAATCAGGATGCCTGAGCATCACAGTTCGGAAGATGACAGCTCACAGGCCTAGCTCCCCACTCTTTGTGCATCCGCCACCCAGCTGTATTGCCCAGCAACAGGAGGGATGCATCCAAATCAATTTTTTTAAGGTGATTTAAAAAATGCTCTTGTATAATATTGATGTATTGCTAGGAAATGGTTGCTGTTTAATGACCTAACCAGTGAAAAAAGTTAGCAACTCAGGCAGCTATGTAAAGATAAACAGATTTGCGGTTACAAATCATACCCTCTTTCCAACAACAGTCATGGTGCACATTCCAAATCAGCTCTGCGAAGCATCCTTTAAACAAGCTGTGTAAATTGTCTGGCAGTTGCCTAGATTATTTTAGCTTATTTTAACATTGGTTTGTATGGACACACTTTATTTTCTTAAGGAGAACTCATAGTTCACCATTGAAGTATGTTGATACGACCAACACAAAGATAAAGCTTCCCCTGCATTTGGCACTTCTTTTTGCCAGGCAGTGACACAGTCTTAATTTATGCCCATTTATTTAAGAAGGTCTCTGTTTTCAAAACAATTCCTTGGACTCTTTACTATTTATGCAGTTTTATACCCATTACTCATCACCTCTGTCAATAACAGTTCTCCACTTCTGATATAATTACCATTGCCTCAAGACTGCTGTAAGTGTTACCAGTTTATATTAACTCCTAAAAGAGCCATGTGTCTGTTCTGTGTTACCAGACCCATGTGTTTGATGCCTCTGCACCACTCTCCCTTGGATCTGCTGCACCATGTGCATCTCCATAAGCACACCCAGAGATGAAGGTAGTGGTCAGCCAGGGAGGTGCAGTTGCTTTCTGCCCTCCTAGTTTTGTTCAGGGAGCACAAAGGTAGCAGAATGCAAAAGCTGTCCAGTATTTTCCTTAGAAATGTCATTTTTAACATTTTGCTATTTTTTCAAAGCACACACAAAACAAATTGTTATGTATACACTAGTTCATTTGAATATTAACCCAGCTTCCCTGGAAGTGTTTTGGTGATGCTGATCAGGTCGCCTGTTCTTCAGTCAGCCCAAACACAGTAATGGCTAATACAGTGTGAGCAGAGAGACATGCCTAAAGCTCCTAGAGAAGCTGCTCCTGGAGGGAGGGTTATCATTTCCAAGCTTAAAAAGACGGTACAGCTGATAATCCATTCTCTCTTTGAAAACTTAGCTTCCAGGAACGTCACAGGTCAGACATTAAATAAGGATTAAGGAACTGGGATTATTCATGTGTTTGCATCTCCTTTGGAGGATGTTGTGTGCCTCATATAATGTTCAAGGGGCAGCAGTTCTCCTAGCATTATAAACGCAAAATGCATCTCAAGGATTCAATGCTGTTCTCAAGTCTTTTGAAGGGCAAGGAAGTAAAATGCCGGCTCTCGTTCTCTACCTGCGTATTACAGCAGCATTACTACTTGAGCTCGTCACATGGAGGAGAAATTCAAAGGCTCAAGTGGTAAGAAGTCAGATATGAAAATTTCTGCTGATACAAATCATGTCTCACAAGCACTGAAGAAAGCTGAGGAGCATGCTGATGAGCCATTTCACATAAAGATTAATTTATGCTAACATGGGAAAAGGAGCGAAAGCCCCAGTTTGAGTCTGAGGTAGGCAAGATACCGCTTGTGTGTAACTTGAGATGCTGTTCTGCTCCTTGGAATGTGCTTGAAGCTGAGCACCAGGCAGTCATGAGATGCTGGGCCTAGTGTAAATTAAAATGTTTGCAACACATTTGGTCACATAAACATAGGAGAGGTTGTGACTAGTGAAATATTCTGCTGAGTAGCTGTTGGACTTAGTCAGTACTTAGCCACTGACTGTTCTCAATTACCCATCATACAGCTAAGATTACAGGCCCGAACATTCAGTCCTTGGCTGCCTGAAGTATGTATTGTGTTTTGAGATGGATGTTTTTTAAAAAGCCAGCATACTGAGACAGAAAAATACAGAGTGGATTTGCAATGTTTTCTAAACACTCCATCAATTGTAGACCAAGGAAAACAGAGGTAGTCCTTTTTTTTCTTAGAAAGAATAAGTCAAATGCTCCAGCTTGCAGATACCTTGAAATTATGGCAAGCAAATTTCAAGAGAACTCAGATACTCCAAGTCAGAAAGTGAGAGCACTGGGAAACATAGCTTGAACTCATATAAAATCCAATTTTAAAATATAAATCTGCTTTTAATCAGTAGGTAATATTCAGAAAGATCACAGTGTAATGCTAATTTTGGCTGTATAATCTACAAGGGGATTGTGTTCTTTTTATCTTCTGCAGTTTTCCACAGCTGTCCTCCTTGGTATGTACTCTTTCAAACTCAAACATTATAAGCTCTGTAGAGAATAGTTTTGAGTTACAACTAGTGTGAAAGAACCATAGTGCTCTCTCTGCTGAGCTGAATTTCAAATAAGGGAAATAAAAGCCCCAATTATAACTCAACACTAATTTCTCCTTCTAAAGATCTGTAAAGCTCATGGAGATCTTCAGATACTGTCAAACAACCCCAGAAGCACAGTGTATCAACACTTTAAATTGCTAGTACTGTAGGTAAATTTCACTTTCTCCAGTTTATTTCTACTCCACCCACTACAGATGTTCCAGTTAAAGTCAAACAAATAGCACGTAATGCTGTGAATCAGTACTCTCTTCCAGACCCCTGAGTGCCAGGAGAAAGCCTTGCTTGCCCCCAGGAACTCAGCAACATCCTTGCTGGAGGTCACAGCATAACAAGATACACCAACAGAGCTGTCTTAATTGGTGCTTATCAGCCTGTCATTCCAGATGTGCCATGCTACATTATTATCCAAGTAATTTGGCAAATCTGGCTCATTTTGACAGACACAGGTTGGCCAGCACTTACCACCAGAGATGAGGTGGTAGCTCCCAACGGGCAGACATAAGGATTGACTGCTGTCTTCCACCAACACTGCTGCTCCTTATAAGGTAAATGGCTGCATAAGCCTAAGATTGCACACTTCTGAGGCATCACTTATGCCTCCTTTTATGTTTGCATTGCAACTGTTACAGTCTGCAGGCTACTAGGAGCAAACAAGTAATTGTAGCAAGCCAACCCTGGGCAAAACCATTTTCTAATTACATCAGAGCAATGGTGTTGGCCTCAGCGTAGATGTGCCAGTGTAAAACTGCAGAAAAACGACCCTATGCATCCAGCACTTCCTACCACTTCTCACAACCATTCAATGTTCATGCATTTATTAGGCAATATATATGTGTGTGTATGTTAAATAAAAAATGCCATTATCCTTATTTCACAAAAAGGAAAGAGTTTCCAGACCTAAATACCATTGAAAACACAGACAACTGAAGTTAAAACTCACTTTTTCAGAAAAGCTGAAGTTTCAACATAAGGACAACATCTGTTACCACATTTTCAGAAAAAAATCATCTATGGAGGGGCTAAAATTTAAAAAATCTGGTCATAAGAAACATACCAAATGTAACATAAGTAGCTGGAGACAAACTAAGAAATGTGTTGGAGAACAAATTATGAAAACTCATGCGAATTAAAGCATATTGCAGGTACCCACAAAGTCAGATAATGGTTTTGAAACAACAAAGTGCTTATACTAAGCTGCAGAAAGCCGTGGATATTCCTAACAAAGGGTACATGTGGTTAAGCCACAGATTTTCAGTCTGTGGATTTCTATGGGCTTGTGCACAAGCAGTACGGAAGCCAGCTATATGTTGGCCTAAATTCTCAATGAGTGGGGGTTTGCATCTGCAACAGAAACAGTCTACGGAGAGTGCACACCAAAAATAGAAGAAAGAGGTAGAAAATGAGTGAGCTAAACTTCAGCCTTCTGCCATACAAAATCTGGAAACCAGTGAGTCTCACTGAACTTTCATATGAAGCATGCACAATCTCAAAACTGTGCTGCTCTAACTTTGTGGGAACGAGTCATTCCTGCTACAAAGATCACATCGGTTTTCTTAAATACATTAAAAACAAATGCAATTCCAAAACTGAGAATAGTTTGCCTATAGAAAGGGTCTTCACTGAGTCAAAAAGCTGGGCAGAAGCATTACACATTTATTTGAAGATTAAAAAGCTTCTCAAGAAGTAGCATAGACACTAAGGTCTGAAAAGCAAATGGTCACAGTTGGGTAACTAAATTATCATGCCTAAGTTTTATCACGCCTGATCTGTACTGTGTCTGCTAGAACTGTTATAGCTCTATAATTCAAAATAATACTGTTTTGTTCCAACATTCTTTTAAACAAAGCTGCCTTAATAAAGTTGTTTTGTAAATTAGACATAGACTATGACTCCAGCCCAGAAAGACAGAACCCTTTTATCCAAGCTCCAGTCTACCCTGCCCCCCACATCCAGCCATCCCCTGCCTATAGCATTTTGCCTATAAAATGCCTTCTGGAAGCTGTATGTGTTGGGAGAAGAGGAAATGGTTCCTCTGCAAACAGCTTGGCACTAAATGAACTATGCAAACTTTCCTGTAGTGTAAGGGCATCTGTTCTACCAGAAGTAAAACTAAGCCTGCATTTTGAAATGAGTACACCACTTGTCCGCCTTGAGTAAAAGAATTATTTGCAGAGGTGATCTGAAAAGAGGCAAGTCAGGTCAGTCACTTCTCTGCATACCAGCACTGTAGCTGCCAGAAGCCACTGCCTAAGCAAACTGGAAACAGGACACCTTGTTATTTTTGTCCTCCTTCATTAATATTCCTATGTGAATCCCCTGGGAACTGCCCAAGTGTATAGGTGTTACAGAATACTGCTCACTGCTAAGCATTAAGGCATGTGCTTATCAGGGGTCCACTGCAATCATCTCACCTAGTTAGTATGCATTAAGTGACTCTCATATTAATTTTTACTTACATTTTGGATCTTGAGAAAGTCACATATTTAGACTTCAACTCTTAACACTTCATTTCTACTACAGATTTCAGCATTTTAATTGTGAGCAGATTCACATGGATTCATAGGATATTAACTGCATTTCCGAACTTGTTTTTAACAGAAAAGAGTCCATCTGTGGAGCAACTCTGGGGTGATATTCCAATAACCTCTTCCAGCCATCTGATCAGTGTACAAAAGGACAGTTTTAGGCCTAGGCTTACAAAATTGGGTGCTTTCACATCACACATCCCATGCAATCTGTGTGGGCTGAAGAGACGTTCCATAAACTTAAAGCCAAGAATTAAAGTCTTAGCAAATGAAAGAGTTATTATTAGTTCAGTTACAATCACGCTAAGACATATAATCCAAATTGCCAATTACTATTATTGCTCATTCAATAACAATATAATTAAAACTACATTAGAGAAACTTAATATTATCTATGCCTTTCTTTATTATCATGCTCACCCTTCCACTGGGCTCAGAAGTCAGTTAACACTGGTCCTTCTTTAGAAAAGGCAAAGGTTGCTTATAGTAAGATGTCAGTATCCCAAGTTCTTTACTATGATTACAGTGCTAATATTTATGATTTCTTCTCCCTCTTTGCCAGAAGGAGAATGATGTTGTGCATTTCTTCTTCCTCACTTTAGGTCTGTTTGGGGTCATTTTTATATGTTTACTAACAGTCTCTTAACTTGTTCTTTCTTTGCTGTCTCACAGTTCTGTGTTATAACACAGTTTACAGGTTTTACCTATGTTGCAGACTTGTTCTTTATTCTGTTTGTTACCCCACAAAATTGATTGATTCAACTTCTGAGACTTCATTTCTTTAGTGACCTGTTGTCAGCAGTCTGTGGTTTGTGTCTACAGTCCTGAGAAGCTTCTGCTATTGCCCTGTGCTTGAATTTTCAAGGCCTTTACTGTTATCTTTAACTTGTATTTTGGGAGGCCCAAAACATACTGTTCTTTTCCCCACAGCCTTCAAGCTGTGGTTTCCAGATAATTTAACTAATGTTTTTGTAACACAGCCTAACCACCTGTAGCCAACATCTACATGTTTTGGCAATACCACTGGCACATTTTTTAAATTACTTTATAACTGGGCAGAACACCTCTCATTTCTTAGTTTATTCAAGCATGACCAAAAAGCACTGCACAAGGCTGGCAGGTGAAAGCCCTATTAGGGGATGCTAAATTGATTTTTTTTTTTTTTTTTTTTACACGCTCCACAAGTGACATATAGGAGCACAAGCCATGCACAAATCAGCCTAGATACAGAACAGACTAGAAAAGAATGTGTTTTCTCTATCTATAATGATATATTTATCCTTCAATTTCTGTACCTCTATAACTACATATGACAGTCACCTTCAAGCAAAAGGAACTATGAAGGAGTGTTTCTGGATGTCATTCATAGCAAAACTAGCATAATGGATGAAGCTTCTAGCCCACCATTGGAAAAGAGTGTTTCCACGTGTTTGGCATGAGTTTCAACAGTCCAACATCAGAATTCCTTTCTCATTCCTGTAAGAGACACTCCTTGGTGGACTTGCTTTAACCAGCCCTTGCGTCACTGCTGTCTCACTGCTACGCTAATCTTTCTACATTATTCTCCTGAGAGGGGCAGGGAAAGAAGGTCTAGAACTGAATTTCCATTAATTTATTTTCAGTTACCTAGAAAGAAGCTCTTGGTAACTTGACATATGGCAAGTATGTTAAGCCTAAAGAGCTGTGAATGTTGGATAGTTTTGAAAAACCTACAGTTAAGTGGGAACAGCTGTTTTGCATGGAACTAACAAATCAGCTGTTTTAACAAAAGAAAGTCATCTTCCTGTTTAATAGAGGTGGGCAGCAGAACCAAGAATCTTTGCCTTAAACTTTTTAGATTGTAATTTTCACCACTTTATTTCTGTAGTTTCTGTGACCCATTAATAAATGCTGGAGCCTTTTTAGGCAACTCAACCAGTGTCCCACTGGAAAGCTGGCAACTCGGAGGGGACATACCAAAGGCAGCTGCTGGCACTGAAGCTGAACTTGCCTATTTTACTTGATACGCTGGGCATCATTTAAATAGGAACTGTTTTATCAGTCACTATATTATGGAGGTGAAATTCAGGAAGGGAATCTGCTTTTGCAAGGGAAAAGTTCTTGCAAATTGATCACTGATTTAAGAATATCGCCAAAACTCAGAATGAGGAATTTCCTGCAGCTGTGAAAAAAAATTTGGCTACAAGACAAAGAATCTAGCCTTGATCCCTACTAAGTCAGTAGCAAAACTCCTGGCAACTTTGATGACTACACCCATTAGGGGTTCA
>NW_010169518.1:7912-10416 GCF_000695765.1 Mesitornis unicolor
TATAAATAGAGATTTATAGAGGAACATCCAATCTGGAATAATTATAATCCCTTTAATAAGGGGTTCGAATTGCAGCGGTCCTGACTTAACCTCTCATCTGTCAAAAATACATAAATAGAGAATTACAGATTTCATTGCATCTGACTGTTTCTTATGAAACCAAAGTCCTGCCCACTCAGCTTGGGCACAAGCAATCCCACAAAGGACGGTATGTTTTATAAGAACTTGGGAGGCTGTCCAAGGGTTGTCAGCTAAAATCTCCCTTCCCTACTATTGTTATGTAACACACCACTAGCATCTGAGTGCTACTGCTACTCACACAGTTCTCAAATGTGCTCAGTCCTTACTCAGGCAAAGTCCCCGGAAGGCTCCATAAAGCTCTGCATCAGTAATGACGTACCTGGGGCCTTCTAGTAACAAAAGAGACACCGTGTCAGTGTATACCCAGAGATACAATGCTATATCGATAGTGTTCTACAGAAATACAGGCACATCAAATACAGCCTTATTCTTAAAAAACTGTCAGTGGTACTTAACACAAAATGGCTGGGACTACATACGGTTATTTGTATTTATTTATAAAAAAAAGAAAACAGAGGGTGAGAACTTGTGAAAAATGTAAGTTACTGAGTGATTTCATGTCTTTAAAGTCTTAAGTGAGTTAAAATAATGAAGAATAATGGAAAAGAGAATATTTTCACTGAATGCTGGCTCAAAGAGACAGTAAGCATTACACTTCAGATGGAATGAATTACTTTACTACTACAAACTCCAAGTAATCAATAAGGCAGTATCACCACAGAAGGATAGAGGGAGTTCATCCTTGCAATCAACTACCAGAGGCATGGAGGACAGAACTTACAAAAAGGAAGACTATCACTCCTCTTGTAAGTAGCAGCTCCTCAGTCTTTGGGATAAATCCAATAAACAGACTTGAATGCTTCAAGCAGGACTCAGCCTTACAAAAGGCTAAGGCTGCAGTTCAAATATCTTTGCTCAACTGCTGTCCAACACTGATTTCCAAAGACACAACCTTGATTAGCTGTAAAGCTTTCCTGTAAGGGCACATTTTTCAATACCCTGGGTAGCAACCTAGGCTTTACAGAAACAAACAATCCAATGCTTAGTTCTTACCTGTGCTTGGTTGGGATCCCAAACTTTGTTATTCTTCTGCACCAATCTTCCCAAAGGCTTGCCCATGTAGACATTTACAGAATCTTCAACGCTGACATGATCAGGACTTAACAAAATGCAGCTGTGGCCATTATGTTCTTTCAGACATTTGCTCCCTCACTCTCTTTATGTGATGACATAAACACCGCTCCCATACCAGGTTCAGGTGTGTGGGAACACTTCACTGCTGAGCAGTGCCCTTGTAAACATGAGATTCATCTGAGAAGTGGGAGTTAGGGGCACGATATTGTCACTTGGTGCAATGGTGCTAATCAAGGGAGAACTGGGCTCTGGCCCCTGCTTAGAGCACTGATTTTATATCTTACAGAAAGAAGTACAGTTTCCACTGCTGGGATGGGCACCCCTCTTGGTGTACTCCCAGCCAAGTTCAAACATACTTGTCTTTCTGACCCCAAGAATCTCAAATGTTTTTCTCTACTGCTTCCAAAGAGTGCAAAATGAATGTTGGGTGGCCTCCACCAATGTAGCTATTAGTCTGATGCTTAGGGTATTTTTTCCTGGTGAGACAGAAGCCACCATCACTGAATACATAAACTGAGGACGGAACTGAATCCAAGTCTCTTATTTTCTAGGTGTTAAGCTAGTATATAAAAGAAACTGGCAGCTCTACCACTTCAAACAAAACCTTTAATTTCTCTGAAAGGATGTCAGCACCTCTCTTCACAGCTGAGGTTTCCAAGTGGATAGAAGGGTGACTGCTGTTCTGAGGGAGCCTTCCCTGAGGTCAGAAACGGTCAAGATACTTACTCTGTTCTGAATGTCTCCTATCAGCTAGCTTCAGGCAGCCAAGGGCTGGCCACGCTGGATTTAGACTGTGCTCTGCTCAGCCTGCTGCTGCTTCTGGATCCCGTTAGGAGGTGCTTAACTTCCCATGAAGCCTAACACGGGTTCTGGATTCCTCTCCTGTGTGTAATATCTGACACATAATCAGAAACAGATCCTAGCCTAAAGCTCTAGCCAGCCAAAAATGGAGAAAAACAGATTAGCTGACATTCTGCCAGGGTTAGACTCTCAGAGGCATACTGATGCCCATGGGATGACAATAGCTGTAAATTAATTTGGCCCCAGTATTATCACTGGTAGTCGAACCATTCAGTTGTTTATAACAAAAATAAAGTTGTAGTGGATATTACGAAACATACAGGCCGCTCAGATACTTCACATTGCAACAGCAATTCCAAAGTTTCTACTTAGATGTTTTGGTGAAGCTAGAATTACAGTGCCCTGACAGTCAGCTCTTATGGTAAGACAACATTTCCACAAAAATGAACTTCTTGAAGTGTCACAGAATCACAGAATCGCTTGGTTGG
>NW_010169519.1:0-1396 GCF_000695765.1 Mesitornis unicolor
GTTTGAAGAGGTTGTAATTGTTTGAAGAGGTCGCAATTGTTTGAAGAGGTCACAATTGTTTGAAGAGGTCAAAGGCAAAGAGGGGAAGGCACCATTTACATTGCAGATACTGTTTTGACTAGAAAAGGAAGGTAGGCTTTCCCTCAATTTCTGTTAGTAAAAATATCATCAAATAATATGAGCCATGCTTTTTTAAAAACTTTAAGTGACACAATATAGGTATGTGATTTATAATAGCTTATAATTGGTTATTAGTGTATTCTACATTGTCTTAACTACTTTTCTTACCTGTTTGTTGGTTGGGTTTTTTTCAGATGTTCAACAATCCAGTTTACATTTATTTTGCATGAAAGCAAAATCCAGCAGTGAGTGGATGTACAATTGACATAACGCAGATGAAGACAGGGTATAGAATTGTCCATGCGCGTTACTATAGGCAAAAATAAATGCCTTTTCGAAGCACAGAGCACATCTTAGCCCCAGCTAGTTCATTTTCTCACAGAAAAAGGCACAGTTCTTTTAAAATCAAAGAAGATAAAATTATTAATACCAGGAGATCATCTTGTCTGTGATTAAAATAGGCTTGGATTAATTCATTGGTGGAGGAAAAAAGGAATGAAATCACAGATGAACAACTGATACATAGCCAAAGCTTGCTCTAAAGTGTACGGTTTTATGTGTGCAAGGTGGGTAGGATTGGAGTGGCAGAAAATGGAAGCAAGAGAAGACAGACCACAAACCACAGCTAATTTGGCCCTCAGCTTTCTGACACTGTCACTGTTTCTACATTTGCAGATGAAGTTGCAGCTGCATTTCCTCTCCAAGGCAGGCAGAAAGAGCAGCTGAGGAGCTTGCAAACTGCGGAGTAAATGCAGCACTGCAGGAGTTTTCATACTGATATAAATGGCAGCTCTTTGATGTTAGGTACTGCACAGTCCTGCCAAAATTAAGGCAGAGTTCCCATCCTCCATTGAGGAACACGAGGAAGCCAAAAGGCTTTGTTTTGCTTTGAAGCAAGGATGAATAAAGACTGCCTATGAATGAAATATTCATGTGTTCCAATGTGTTTTTTTCAGTTCCTAGAACAACTATATTTTGATTTGAGCTCAAACTTAATAAATATCTTAAACTACCGCCCCCATAGTAGGGAAGAGCTCCATGGCCTAAAGGCTGTGCTGAATACAAGAAGCAGAGTATTGGTGACACTGGACCAACACCACATTTACTATTGCAAACTCTACTTTTCAGCTCAAAACAAATGCTTATGGACAAAAAATTGTCAAAGCAAAAGTAAAAGTCAGACATGCTTAAATATTTGTGATGTGGAAGGAAGGCATTTCTATCCTGCTCCTGGTTTGCAGACCAAACCACATGGTTTCTGTTGAGGTTTCTGTAG
>NW_010169519.1:1427-22276 GCF_000695765.1 Mesitornis unicolor
GGGAAAACTGGAGAGGAAAGAAAACTGGTGGCAGATTGTGGGGTCTCTTCTGTTTCCTAAGCAGAGAAAACTCCAGTAAACATAACCATGTAACCTGGTATTTGCGTGTCCTTTCCCCTATTATTTTGTCTGCTGAATATTGTAAAGGGGAGGCTTCAGCCATTCTTATACATGGCAAACAGGTCAGCTCTTTTCACTAACTGATGGGCAAAATGTGTGTTTCAGGATCATTATCTGACTACCAAAGAATAGTGTGAAGACACCATTAAAAAGAATTTTTTAAAAAATATTATTCCTTGCTTTGTTGTGCAAGCAATTATTTATTGCTTGCAGAACTATGCAGACACACATATACAAATACATCAGCCAGAAAGAAGAACTGTTGCAGGAAAGAGCTGACAAAAAGGGAAATGCAGGAGAGACAAGCAAATAACACAATGAAAAGGGAGGGAGGAAGCAGTGGGTGTTTTCTTTCCTCTTCTGCATGCTCTTTGTGACAAGAAAATTACTTTGGAGGTTTAGTCATTAGATTAGACATTTAAAAAGGAATAGCAGAGATGCATGAATGAGACTGATCTTTTGAAACAAACATTACCTTATAAATGAAATCAAATAGCTTTTGCTGGGACAGCAGGTCTCACGAAGTGTGCCATCAAAGTGACCTACTCTGTGAGATAGCAAGTCATGTTTCCCCTTCCTCAGAGCAAAGAACTAATTTGTATGACTTATCACATCAGTATTTTATTAATTTGCTTTCTCCTCCATTACTGGAATATTTGCTCTCAGTTACCAGGTTCCTCTTGGCTCTGTCCTTCGTCATGTTCACTGGCAGAAACTAGAATTAGCTTGAAACAAATCTCTCAAGGAGAAAGATGTATTTCTCTAGGCATTTCAATAAGTCTGAAATATTACTGCTTCTAACAGTCTCTGAGGAAAAGAAGGAAAAAAGCCAGGTGCTAATAACTTTTGCATGAGCAACTATTTAAAAATGCATGTAATATTTGTATATTAATTTGGTTACTATGAAGAAAATAGTTTTTGCACATCAGAGAGCATAGGGTGTGGTAAAGGAATGGTCCGTGCTGCGGTGAGCCTTAACAAGCTGGAGAAGGAGATGCAATCCTCTCTATTCCATGCATGGAAAGCAACACTGGTCAGCTCTTCCTTACATTTTAGAAGTATCACAGACACCATCCCCAAGGCACCCTTTCCTGACAGTACCTGCTGTCTCACTTTAGAGTATCCCAGCTGGTGCACAAGGAAATGATACACGAAATTCTTAGTATTCTTCCAGCTACCACACCACTTGTTAGTTAATAATAGTGGTAACACTTAAACAGTAATTAGTGATAGTAATATAGTAATATTAAAAATTGAATAAAATAAAAATTGAAAAGAGAAAAAAATAATTACAAAAGCAGTTAGCAATTTATAGAAGAAAGGAAGTA
This sequence comes from Mesitornis unicolor, assembly GCF_000695765.1. NCBI lineage: Eukaryota > Metazoa > Chordata > Aves > Mesitornithiformes > Mesitornithidae > Mesitornis > Mesitornis unicolor. Next base: position 2,876 of record NW_010169519.1, read on the forward strand.
ATTTCTCTGTACTGCAGCACTGAGCCTATTCCCACATGTAAGTGTTTTAAGAAGTATGCTTTATCAGGTTTAGGTAACAGTCTAACAAAGTGGATAGATATATTAAACATAAGATGAATATAGGATATAGACGAAAACTTACAGCCATGTAAATAACATGAGCATAAGGGGATTAAGGTTGATGGCTGAATTGGTTAAAACTCCAGTTTCTAAATGCTTCATCCTGGGGACTTCCATAACTGATTTCCACAGGAATGCAAAATTTCGTTGTTTCAAAAATCTCATCCTGAAAATTGCCTGTAAATATGCAGATGTATTTTCCATGATTTCCAGGTGAAATTTGTCAAGTTTACAAGTAATGATCAATCTCAGAACTCAGCCTCCAATTTGAGGATTTTTCTTGTTTCTTTTTTGTTTCTCTGTTTGTTTGTTTGGTGGGGGTTGTTTGTTTGCTTGTTTTGTTCTGTTATCATTTTTGGTAGCGCAAAAGGAAGAGAGCACTGGAATGGGTATGGAGTCAGGTACACCTGGAGCTCAGTGCACAGCAGATGACCACACTGTGCAAAACTGCTGCAATGGAAAGAGGGAAAACAAGCAAGCCACATGCAGCCCTAATGTCTGAAATTAAATGAAACGAAACCATGCACCTCTCACCTCTAAGGCTAGAAATCACTGGTTTGAGCATTCTTAGCTTCCTGATACAGAGAGATTTCCAACGTTTTGGCTCTTTCCAAAATGGACATTTTGCCTCCCAGGCCTTGCTCTGCTGAGAGAAACCTGAAGTTTTGACTGACAGAACATATTTGTCCTTTACTAGTCAGAAACTCTTGTTATTTTAGGAAAAATTTAATTAAGTATCCCAAAGGAAGTTACTAGTATTGTTTGATACTTAGATATCATATTAGCTTTTTAAAGCATGGAACAAATTATAGTTGACTTGTTAATGAACTCATTTTTGGCAGATTGGGAAAACAGACACCAAGTGGTTAGAATAAGTTGGCTGTACAAGTTAATGGCAGTCAGGAACATGAATCAGTATCTTCTGGCAAACAGGGCACAAGTCTTTGCCAACTGTGCCACTGTGACAATATGGGCTTATCTGGTGTCATGCGCTCGCTTTCTTCATGTTTGCCTCCTGCCAAGAGGCACTGTGTTAAGCCTGCCAGGAGGCCCTCATCCTGACACAGGGTATGGTCTGGCCATAGTCACTGCTCTACCCTGGCCCTCTTTACTCAGTGAAGGACTCTATTTTTGATGTACAAAAAAGCCTTAACTGCTGACTTTTCAAGGCTTAAGTTCAAGCTTTTTTCTTCACATCATCATCAAAACCCTTGCAGACCTGATCCACAGCAATTAGGTTTCATAACGCATTTTAATCCTCAACCCTTATAGTCACTTTCTAAAAAGTCATCTCATTTATGAGATTATTTATGTGATTCAAATTATTAATTTTTTGAGATCTCTGAATTTCAGTCAAGGCATTTCAGGTATGATGGATGCCTGCTCAATGCGATCGTCTTAAATGGTTTATAATCTATGACTTGGTCTGCCATCACTTTGTTTAAAAATGTCAACTTTGCTAAAAAATGTCAAGTCTTCCCCTTTCCGGCCTGATTCAGACCATCCATTTTGCATGTCTCTCTGGATGACACACAGCCTTTAAATACAGTTTAAAATAACCACTCTAATGCACTCCACTTTTCTGTAGAGGAGGCTCATGTCACTGACATCTGAGAATGCCAACACCAGCACTTACCCTACCTGCTAGGAGGGATGTTGTTTTCTGCTCAGCCAGCAGCAGGGCTAATTGTACCTACAGGGACAATTGGTGGTGCTAGATAAGGACTAGATTTGGGGTTCCTAAGCATCAAAGTCTGAATTAAAATCTAGAGTCTTGAAACAGTTTTCCTGAACTGAAATTGGAGTACTCAGTTTTCACTGCTTTTCCATGTGAGGAGAAGCTCAACTTCTGCGAGTCCCGAGTCCCAAGTCTGCACTGTATTTGCAGGCATTCAAAGCATTGCTCTTAAAACTGCTTGACCATACTAATTCCTTTCAGGGAAGCAACATACCATCTATCTGTCAGCTTCACATGAGTTCACTTTACTCCTAGAAAACTTAATATGAAAGTAATGGTTTTATTCTTGACATAATTATGGAAGAAAAGCCTCATTGGAAATGCTCAGAAGCCTTCTGGACATGGTTCTGGGCAACTGGCTATAGGTGGCCCTGCTTGAGCACAGGGGTTGGACCAGATGACCTCCAGAGGTCCCTTCCAACCTCAGCTTTTCTGTGATTTTGTGATTGCAATTATAAAATATGTCACTGCCAAACTTCTGTCCTAACTTTCACTCATGCTGCAGTTTCATCCCCCTTTAGCAACTCTTCACCCTTCAACCCTACATGCTTGTTCCCCTTTCTCTCCCTTGTGCTACCACTGGTGCATGTCTCAACCTGGGGTGATCTATTTCAAGAAAACAACGTATTTTCTGCTTGTTTAAGTCCATGAACTGGTACCTTGTGGATCAGATGACCACCAACACCAGCGTAAGAAAGAGGAGAGGAGCCAGGCAGGGTTAATTTATCTGGGAATCACAGCCTTAGGCATACTCTGAGGTGTCTTTTGGCCACAGTAGCCAGGAGCCAACTCATTAGCACTATGCCTCTAAAATGCCACCTTTAAGAGTGGATTCCCTTTCAGTAAATCTGTATTCAACTTGGAGGTCTTCCAGTTGACGCTGGATATACAGAGAGTGTCAACATATATTTTAAGAACTCTCTGTTTCTGTAGGAACACCGTATTTCTCTATAATTTCTTATTTTACTATGATTAAAGGTATGGATTAATTGCTCAGCATCTGTGAGAATGAAATGGAATAACCTGAAATTTGCTTGAGACTGCTCCTCCTGTGAAGTCCAGAGTTCTGCTTCTTCCCCTCTTTTGCCTTAGGAATTGAAATTTAGACATATTTCACTGATTTTGAGATTGCATATCATAAAAATGTTCTTACTGTATGGAAATTTCAGCTGCCTTTTGGGTTTGCTGGCATCTTACACATATCACGCATGCCATGGTAATACCACAGTTTTAGTTTCAGAGGACTGTGTATCACATTGCCTTCATGTGCCGTTTGTACTCTGAACTATTCCTGCTTTTTTGCATTTGCAGAGACTTGAATCCATCCCTCCCTTGCAAAGGGCCAAACTATGACACCTCATTCTCCAAATCTTGCTATTAAATTCAAAAAGTGCTAAAGGCTAAAGAAGGTACAACTCAATGTTGCTAAATTAATGACAATAGATCCTCTACCTCTTGCAATATAGGAACCTGCTACAGTGCTGGCTACAAAGATGTCAAAAGAAAAGGTGCTCAAAAACCTGAGAACTGTAATGGTGCATAACGAATCAGAATCCCCCTTAGCCACAACAAAACAAAGTTGCTTTTTCATGTCTTATTTTAAAGAAATGTTAAAGAGAACCACAAAGACTCCCTCCTTCACTACATGCACAATAATATTATGCCTTACTCTTTCTGAAGATGATTCAGTATTACTTGCCATACCCACAAGGTATACATTGCTATTGAAACGACAGCTTATGGAGCAGATATTCAGACGTGCAATGGCACCGAGGAGTTACTCATATGCTAACTGTGGTTTTCACTTCATATTATCCTGTACTCCAGTGTCTAGCACTTAAGTCATACTTCATCCTTTTGTTCTATTCAAGTCTGACGCCAGTTTTCAAATGGAAAATATATTAAGAGAATCATAAGCATAATGCTCCTTCTGGTTCCATTAGCTTCAGAAGGACTGTTTCATACATCATACGTGACCAAATTAAAAGGCCCAAGTTTTTTGTGTGTGATTCCTGGCTTACAGAGGCTGGGTATAATTATTTCATCTAGAGTATTACATTATACTATAATTTTCACAATGGTCCAAAAGCCTTCCAATGTGCCAGCAGAATGAAAATCTCCATCAATTTGCAGTCAAGTGAAGTGCTGCTGCTCTGCTTGTTTCAGCATGGGTAGACAATTAGGTAATTAGAGTGGAATTAATCCCCACATCCCCAGATTAGGGGTTGTACTAATATACAAAAAGAAACACTGAGTTTGGAATATAAACATATCTTATTTCATCAAAAGTCACAAACATAATGTAAAGTTACATATGGAGTAATTGTTTCTATGTATGCAACTTGAAATGCTGAAGAGGTTCTACATAAGATCTTCACACTGATATTCATAAAACTGTTTCTTCTTCAGCCTTTGAAAGCAGAAGCCATCCTTCCTCTTCTTCTGTACATGTAAAATTAGGTACTACCCAGTCACAGCTGTCTTAGTGGACAGAAACAATTCTTATTGTGACAAAACGTGCCCTTATATGAAGAATTTTAGTAATGTCACCATTTCAGCTGTCAGCTGACATTCAGCTTGACATTTATAAGGTGACTTCAGTGACATTTCTGTAATTTGACTAACTAATGAACCTGAATAACCAGCTGATGATAGCTGAGATCAAAGTAAAACATCTGAAGCACATCTTCAACTTAGATTTATGTTACAAAATGCTATGAAATTTTGAAGATTCTAAACGATTTTGAGATCTGTTTAAATCTCGACTACATAGTTGATATCACAAAAGCAAAAATTAAAAAAAAAAGATATAAAATCATTGTAGAATTTGTGCACCTGGGCTCACCTTTCACTTCTTACAGAATGGGGATTCTTACAGAATGGGGGTATCTTGTTCTTCACACCATGGGCATTTTTTTAATAGCTTATAATAAAGCTCAATGGCTTCTCTGCTCTCAGAGTAAATTGTGCTGTCTTGAGATAGGATGAATTCAGTGAATTGCCATTTTCAAGAGACTGGCTGAAATTGAAAAGATAACTATTATGAAATAATACCAAAGAAAATTACCAAAAAATAAAGTTACTCTTTTTTACTTTGAATTGTCAAACAAATTACTTAAGCTCTCATTTCAGGAACTTTTGATAGAAGGTGGAAATGCTCCAACAGAAGAAGAGAACAAAAGGATGAGGGACTGAAAGACTGCTTGTTAGTTTTATACTATCCATCCTGAGACCAGAAAAATAAAGTCTTTTTATGAAAAACATAATACATAGTAATGAAATTAAAGGCTGACCACAAGGTATGTATACTGAGGAGGAAGAGGGCAGGGTAAATTCAGTTTAATCCTAGCTTTGAAAGATTTGCAATGTTCAATCCGAAGAATTTCAGTTGAAAATTTTTAATGACACAAGTTCAGAAAAGTAATCTGAAAAGACAGAAAACTCAACAGTTTCTTGCTGAGTCTGACAACAGACCAGTAGAAGATGATTAAATTTAGATCTACTTCAAAGACACCTGCCATTTAAGTTAGTGGAGAAATGTGCAATCGTAAGTTGTTTGTCTCTGCATGGACTGACAGCAGAATGGAATAGGATGGGACACGCACCTTTGCATGGATGTTGTTGATTTTTGTCAGCAGTGACAAAAGAAGACTTAAAAATCTTACATTCTTTTCCAGTCTCTGAAACAGAAGTGTAATTTAATTGGGACAGCTTCTTCTTCCTATTGCTCTCAGGGCTGAAGTCCTGTCCCTTTTCTGCTGTCCCTTCAGCCTGTTCTTAGCTCCTTCCTCTCTCCATTTCTGTTGCCCATCACCATCTCATAATCCTCTACAAGTCACTGGTCTACAGGCTTCTGAGACTCTTACCCTAGTAAAACCCCATGTCTCTGGTTTAGACTGCCAAGCTCCCATTTGCCTGCTGGTTTTGGGTTTTGAGGCTTTTTTTGTCCACGTTTTCCTATTCCACTCTGCTTATGTGACTCATTATCTTGGTCCACTGGTGGGATAGATGCCTGGGAAACCATGTAAGCACAGGGCAAGCTTGCAGTTAACCTACAAGTTTCCCAGTAAAATACTCTCAGTCCTCAGTACTTCTCTGCCTAGAATTCCATATGACTTGTTATTTATTGGATATCAATGGATTTCACATAAGACAGGATCAACTTCAAGCTCAGCCTCACCTCTTCCAAAGTGTAGGTAATCATGAAGGAAGTTTAGCTTTGTCCCTGTGTCTTCAGGTTGGGAAGAAGTTCCTCACTTATTTTGTGGAGGTACCTCTTGTGAAGTCTTGGCAATCCTGGGAGCTGTCAGACACTGGAGCATGCTAGGGAAAGTAGAATCTTCACATTTTTTAGTTTCAAAATACAAATTTCTCTACTGAGCAATCTGTGATTTTATAAGAATTTACAAATCTTACAAGAAAGAAAAATTGACTGGCTGAATCTGTTTTTTCATGCAAGATGGACAATTTCAGCCCAAATTGCTGGAGATGTGCAAAGCTACAAGTTACTGGGGAAAAAAACCCTCTGTAATGGAAAGTATCAGCTGACCTCGATAACTGTGCTGCTCTCTGCCCTGCCTCATAACCATCTGCTGACCTATAGGCACAACACTTGTAGCTCAGTGAATTAGAAACCTCTATGTTCTCATCAAACTAGGTATCTGAACCGTTGTATACCTGTTTGCTATAGACAAAACCAACATTGTATCACTGTATTAGGAACGCAGATTACGCAGCTTCTTTCTCTTGACACTGCAAGCGTTGGATGCACACAACAGCTTGACTTCCTCCTGACACCCCCTCTGATCTCCCTCCTTTCTGCTCAGTTCAAGCTCAGGAATAATGCAGTTCCCTTTCACTGGGGACTTAAGGCTCTTGCACCAAGCCCATTCATCAGCTTGTAATATAGGAGGCGCTTTTGAGTCTTAAATCTTGTCACAGAATTTTTGCATCCTGGACACTTCCATTGATGTCTCGTGAATGGGACACTACACCTATCTCTGTGTTCCTACAAAGCATCATCTGCTGAGGCTAGGGCTAATGTGGAATCAGCCTTGAAACCAAGGAACTTCAGCAGATCCAGCAACCCTCAGCATCGTTACCCTACTCTGCATCAGGACACAATTCATGTCTTAACAATCTAAACCATCAGGGCCTTCTGGGTCAATTTAGAAATGTAGACACAGACAGGGTATGCTGATGTCATGAAGCATAATATATCAATCCTGAAAAACTACCACAGCTAATAACGGGTACATTTTTTGGAGGGGGGGAGGAGTTTCAATAATGATTTTCATCACAAATTTTGCAACTCTATTTTCCCAGCTTTCTAAGTGTTTTTTCTAACTTGTTCTCATCCCTTACATCCCTGAGACAGCTCTCAAATCTTTCTGTAAAGCCTTATAATTTCAAGCAAAGTCTGTTTACATGAGTATACCCTCTATTATTGTTTATTGCATATCAAAGCCATGCAGCTAATAGAATACTGCGCTTGTTTTCAGCCCCCTTCCCATACAGACAATTGCATGTGGAGAAGCAGTAATTTAAGGACACAATGAATTTCTGTCTACTTCTACAGAATCCTGTACAGCTAGCTAGTAAAATGAAAGCTTTAAACAATGTATGACTTGTTTCAATTAATCACTCTGGCAGTCTTTAGGATGTATGTTTATTACAACGGAAATTCAAAATATAATAAATTACTATCAGTATGAAACACTGTTTGCAGTCCATGATCTGTTAATATTTTATTTGGTTTAAAAAAAGAAATAAAACTGGGCTGAAGACTAAGCCAAATTCACTCAATAGCTCAGTGGGTCTCAACTTTAGACAGCGGTGTTCTACCAAGGGAGAATATAGCCCACACATTTATTTTGTTTTATATTCGTTAATATAATATTCCATATGAAAGCACATAACTTACGTTAATACAAATATGTTAAGTAAAAAGAAAGTGAAATGACACTGCAAGTAAGTTAACAAAAGTTAGGAAAAATATGAAGCACAACATTTGTTCTTCAGATTTGGACAGTGATGGCTTACCACAGTTATGAATAATTCCTTACAGTTTTTTATCACTTTCTGCCCCAGAAGCTAAATTAGTTTTACAACTATTAATTGAATTGTCTAACTTCAATACACACTGGGAGACAGAAAGGATTATTAACTCCACTTCTCAGATAAGGAAACTGAGCCAGGGAGAGGAAACGATTAGCTGGAGGTCACACAGGGAATCAGAGACAGATAAATCCCAGATCTCTCCATCCAATGCATTAAGTGCTCAACATTGTTCCTTCTCCACGCAGCCATCAGAAGAAATGAGACACATTTCAAAGAGAAACAATTAAAGCACCATTTCATCAAAGATAAAAGCTTCTGAAATTCATCCTATCCTGGTGATCCCAAATGTTGTTCTCTTTTGTCTCTGTCAGTTGTTTTAAGTGCAGATTATCCCTCTTTCCTTGCTTCCTGCACCATTAGGCCAGCATGTGCAGCACATGCACTTGCACCACTTGGTGCAGCCACACAGCCCTCCTGCAAATATCTGCCCTACCTGCAGGCTGTACACTGCTTTGTGTGCATCTACTTAGTGTTTCCATTGCAATAAGGACAAAGCTGATCATCCCTTAGCACTCACAGTACGTGAAGTCTCTCCCTCCAAAGCGACCAGTCTTTACATTAGAGAAACATAGGAGGTTTTTTTCTTTCAAGAAGTTAATAGGCAAGTTTATAAATAAATTGTGCAAGGTTTAACTCCAGCAAATACCTCATACTTCTGAGATTTGTTTGACCACACTCACACACTGGGTGTGTAGGAAAGCTTTAGCATACTCACCTTGCACAGCATATTTACAATTTCAGCTATCACCACTCTGAATAAGGTATTTGATTAAACTAATTAAAGTAGTGTTTATTAGCTGACAGCCATTAATAAGTGAGCTGGTTAAACACTTGCCACAGTGTATCAATCAACAGATTAGAAATTTCCTTGTTTTACTTGAAGCCTATGTGTCTTTGTTATAATTACCTTAGTGCTTAGATCTAATCCTGGATTTCTGTAAGCAATGGACATGTTGTCATTAATTTCCGTGGGAAAAACATCAGGATCTGTATGAAACAAAATTATAAAGCACTGTATCTAAGCAAATCAGGTCTCTATAAGATCTACGGGTTTTGAAGCAACTTTAATGTCTGGCTTTAGCATTTCTCTGTATACTTTTGTCTCCACTTAATACTTTTACACAAATAATTTGCTCCATTTCTGACAGAGTGAATGAGGTCTCATGACTTTAGTTTAATGGGATGGATATATACTACTAAAGAAGAAAACAGAATTGTTACATAGCAATCATTAGGGCAGCAGTACAGATTCGTATAAAACAAAACAAAATACTTCAAAAGGTAGCATTAACTATTCAAAAAATCTCTTTAAAGCTACGTTTTCCCTGTTAAAAAACTTTCTTAATTTGTCTTGAGCAAGTTTGTAATATAAAGAGTTTTTAAATAGCAGCATGGATTGAAATAAATGTATTTTTAAAACAATTTTTAATGACTGCTAATTCAGTATAGAAATATTCTTCCAAAATTTTCCAAGTTGAATAGGCAATATGTTTTTCTGGATTGGTTTCAGTGGAATCACTGGGAATATGATCTGAGGAAGGAATTTATTAGTGGTACTTGAAGTCTAGAGCTTCAACAAACAATCTGGAATCCAAGAAAATGCCATTAGATAAAATTAAAAAGAGTTACTAATCATTACAGACACTACTACAGTTGGTCATGCCCATTACTTTCTATAATTATACAAAGCTTTCTACCAGATGGTCCTGATGCGTCTTACAAGGCCTAGAACATGAATGCATTCCAATTTATCGATGGCTAAAAAGTATAATGCGTTAAATCTTAATATTTGGTCTAGATACAGAAAAAAGTATTTATTTCACATGTGAGGTAAATACTCCTTTTATTTACTTATAATTGTTCCTGTGGCCACTTATATTTTGTTGGAATAAACCAATAATGTGTAAAGAATGATAGAATATTTGAAAAATAGCCGAAGTGAGTTTAGTTTATAATAAGACTTGTTGAGAGTATCTAAGAAACAGAATCAATTATGAAAGTCTTTTGTCTTCTCAATGACAGCTGTAATAGCCTTCCTTAACACCTGTGACCTTCTCCCATGAGCTGCTGAAGATCTTTGAAAATTGCTCTTTACCTAATAGCAATTGTGTAGAAAAAAAACCAAAACAACAAACTCAACACCAAAACCTAACAACAACAACAACAACCCAACCAAACAAGCAAACAAACAAACAAAAAACCCCAAATCAATCCCAAAACTGTGGAATGAAGCATTGTCCCCGTTCCAGAGAGCACTGCCCCTGATCTTCCAGGCTGGAAGGGAGAACACCGGCTCAGGAGCCCAGGGAAGATCCTCCACCAGTGGTTTTCTACAGAGGGCAAATTTGCTTGGTGTACAATCTCATTAAATGCCTAGTGTTGTGTAAGGGTCCTGGATTGTCACACAAATTATTTTTCAAACCCATCTCTAGAAATTTTTCTAAATCTCATCTTCGCCTCCTGAGTCCCAGTGCAGAGTCTTGGTCTACTTTGGCTCAATTTTTGATGCCAAGAAGAACTGAATGTACTGCCACAAAATCAAGGCTACAACTGCGTCTATATTAGTGCTGTGCTTTGAGGCAATGCAAATCCCGACAGTTCTCATTTACTGCACATTGGTGCAGTCTGCAGAGCAGTGTTTGTACTAACTGGGTTTCCTTTCAGAGACTAACCTGATGGCTGTGCTCCATATGGCCACCAATTGTCCTTCAGTCCCTAATGCGGACACATGAGCCTGTAAGAGTGCTTGCTGCTCCGGGGTACGTCTATGTTGCTGCTAGTCCGTTCAGATCACAAATGTGCATTTGAAGCAGATCTCCTGTATGTCTCACTTACTCTGATTCATGCTGCAGAGGGGTCTCAGAAAACCAAAACTGGATTCCCTGTAGGTGAAACTGAACTGGAAAAGGTACTCCAAGAGTTTCTACTAATGTGCTGCAGCTACTCGTGGACATTCAGCACGTAAGACCAAATGAGATCTAACTTGAAGTAAACCCTCTGCAACACATATAACGTGGTCCTCAGCACCAGCTACTTCACTCTGAAGGCCTGCTTTTCTCACAGCACACTGCTTGCTACCTTAAACACAGCCTCAGCTTCAGACCACATGTGTGATGATGATGATTGTTGTGGTTCAAGGAACCAAATTAAAACTCCTCCAAAGTAAACCCATGAACTGCACATTATGTAGATGTACAGGCCTCAGTACTGGTTACTTCATTAACTATTCCTTTTATTGCACCAAATTACTTGCTAATGTGGACGTAGCAGAGTGTTCTTTGCCTTTAGACAGTAGACTCTGATACTTAGTCATGCTAACCAGAGGACAGGTGTTTTAGCCCTTTAAAAAAATATATGCAGTTTTATCACATTTTTTACACCTGAACACTTAACGTTCATCCCCTTGTTGCTTTAACTCTAAGGTATTACTGATGGTGAGGCTGGAAGTAGGGAGAGGTGGGAGATGTGCCACCATGGAAACCCTGAAATGGGCTGAGAAGGGCTGTTGGTTTTCATAGCTCTGCTTGGTTAAGACTTAAATTCCATCATACAGCTTTTACTGATGGTTTATTTAAATCCTGCAAATGCAGTTTTATTTTATTAATGTGCTCTATATCCGATTAAATTTTGTATATTTTTTTATCTCTGTATGTCACCTAACATTAAAAGTAGAGTCACTGGAATATAAATAAATACATAAGTGAATTCAAATCCACCATAATTCCGCTGGTCTGATTCTGATTTCATGCTAGCATTAATCAGAACTAAAACAACTGAAGAAAATCGGAGCCATATACCTCCAGAGTTTGTACTAGTGCACTTGATAGTGTCAGAAAGTTGTCCTCTAACAGCATAGCAACTTCAGCTGTTGCAGATTGTAAATACTAAAGTACAGAGGAAATCATGGTAAAGCCTAAAATTAATCTGCTGTAAAGCCCAAGACATATCCTTTATGGTCCTTGTCAGAAGGGAACATGAAAGATCTGACCAAGTGTTATTAGTCAGAATTTAAAAAGTGGAAATGAAGGTTTCCACACAACTCTGACTTCTGCCTTGTGATTTCAGTCTGCAATTGAATTAACCTACAAAAGAAAATAAATTGTGGCAGGACTGCAGACACAGATCAGGGCTGCTTTAGATTATGTTCTCTGTATGCATCATTAATCTGTACCATCTGTTTTGTATTGAAAACATATAATATTTTAAGGCACGTTTATTACAATATATTAAGAATCTTAAGAGCTCATATACTCCTTTAAAATATATATTGAAATTAAAGACAAAGTCCTACAGTGGAAACTGAGAGTCCTTAGCATCTTTCAAGAGACATTCAACAATTTCATGACAGCACTGTAAATGAAAAACAAGCCTAACATACATGATTCTTGCTTGCATCCTGTAAAAATAATCACCATTACTTATACTGTGCTACTAACATGTTTTACATGCATATCCTGTAAGTTACAAAGGCTAAACTTCAGTCATGATATTCACTGATAAATTTCTGTTGTACAAATATATAGAGAACTTTATATAAACAAACTATTTGTTTCTTTCTAGTCATGGATGGACCTACTGAGTTTTCATACACTAGGCTTCAGATAAACTGGATTTAAAATACATACAGCTTTTTATTTATGCACTGTATATGAAATTAAACCCTTTTTTTTGTTGGGGTTGTATAACTTTTCTCTTATTATTCAGATTTCACAATGTCTGCACATTGTATGCCTCAGTGAATTAATTATTTTGGGGGTTTATTAGCAAAAATAATAATCGATGAACAACCAGGTATCATCCTTGAGCACTGCAGTTGCAGTTTCCTTTATACAATTTAGGCTACTCACCCATGCTAGGAGAACTCTCAGTTCTGTTTAAATGAGTTATCCAGCATCATGATAGAGAAAAAAGGGCCCTGATGAGATCTGGGGTTTTTCAATGGTTCTTAGAAACTGGAGCTGCAAAGACCTCTTCTCTGCAGTTTTCCTGTTCTCTGGCTCTGAATGTCATCAGCAGCAATGCCATACTGGGCTGCACTGGCAGCAGCATCGCCCCTCGGTCCCCTCTATTCAACACTCATGTCCAGCTTTGGCAATCCCAGCACAGGAAAGACGTGGGCATATTGGACCAAGTCCTGCAGACAGTCACTGGGATGTTTAAGGGACCAGAAACATAACATACAAGGAGAAGCTGAGGTAGCTGGGTTTGTTCAGCCTGGAGAAGAGATGTCTAAGTGGAAATCCAGTTGCTGCTTTGAAGTGCTTGTCTCAGCTTACAGAAAGGATGAAGCCAGACTCTTCTCAGCTGCACAGGGAAAGGACAAGAGACAACAGTCAGGTTGTAACAAAGGAAATTCTGAGTGGACACACACAAAATTCCTCTGTGAGGGTACGTAAGAACAGGAACAGGTTGCCCAGAAAGGGTAGGAATCCATCCTTGAAGATACTCAGAATTCAGCTGGACTGCCCATGGCAGCTTGAAAGTTGCTCCTGCTTTGAGCAAGAGGCTGGATTTTATGACTTCCAGAAGTCCTTTCCAACTAAATTATAAGCCTGTGTGCAAGGATTGCTACTCCTACCACTGTAATACTTCTCATATCTAGCTTTTCTGCATCTATACACTAAATCTGTCGTCTAGATTCTCATAATCTTGCATCCTGATTAATTCAAAACTACTGTTTACAGGCCATCTGTTATACATATCCCCCCCTCAACTGAGTATATACAAAATAGAATGGCTATGATATTCCCTGACCACAATACTGACTTTACTGCCTTTTTGTGTCTCAGCACAGCATTGCTTATCATCCCCCACAGCACAGCAGATTTTCTTGCCCATTTGTCAGATTCTGCTACTGGGATCTGCCTGTGCTGGCAGATCTGCATGGCAAATCACGCTCCGTGACCAGTCCTTCTGAACTGGTGAATGAACGCCTCACAGCCTTCCACATTCTCCCACACAGAGTGCAATTATTGTGATTTTTTGAAGAAGCTGCCAGATGATGCATAACTAGAAGGGTGACGGTGTTTGTCAGTCTCTTTCTTTAAAATGATTATATATTCTATATATTCCCTAATACTTCTAATCTGGTATGTCTTAAATTTCTGAGCAGAGGTCAGAAATTACTTACCTTCAAATAAATAATTACAGCAGTTTTTCAAAATACATAGGTTCCCATAGATACTATGGGACATGCTTTTTTCTAAATGCCTAAAAAAGGTAAATGTCTCATTTCCAGAAATACCAGAGAGAGTTAGGTGTTCCCTCTTGCAGCATATTTATCCTGCCTAGCTGTTTTTCAAAGACCCACCAGGAAGAAATCTGTGTTTAGCTATGCAAGTCTTGAAAATTTGGTTGTTAACATGGCATGAGAACAACAATAACAATAAAAATACTGCAAAGGATCATAGTTAATCTTCAAGTTGTTTTTCACTCCAGTATTTAGGGTTTTTGCTGATTGTGTCTTTGGAGAGGACTGTATGATGTTGTGCTCTGTGTAGATACATAAATGTGCATACTAAAGTCCATCTCAAAAGTTTGATTTGCATACTTTTACATAGGCACCTGGTGCTGCCATTTGAGATGTCCTATCTGCCTGTGTACCCCCCACGGCTTCTAGCTGGGCACTATAAAGAGAACCAATCATACCCTGCATTTGGCAGCTACCTCAGGATGTCCGAGATCCGCTAGGATGTCTGAAAATATATGGGGTACCTTTATGTGCAGGCAGTTAAATTGGAGTCCCTAGTCCCTAGTTTGTACATAACTTGTAAAATAATACAATAATAATATCAAAGGAGTTAACCCTACAAAATACACTGAAATAATTACAAGAAAACTGTCAGAAATCTAAAGGAACAAAGAAAAAAAATCACCATCAGATATTCGGTTTCAAATGTTCGATGAATCAGAACTTGGAACATTGGAGTGCAAAGTGCTCCCAGTGTCAGTGAGTCCAGTCCCTGCCATCATTGGCACAACAACCTATAATCCTCTCCAAAAATACAAGTTTTGTCCTTGAGCACGTATCACCTACTGCTCTTCCAACTAACAGCCAAATGTGTTAATCAGTTATAATGTATCGATATATGTGATAGACATACAAAGTATAATTCACTGAAAAGATCTACATATTGGAGCATGTTTAGACCATGATTTTAAAGAATCATATCAGTCAAGCTGGATATCAAGCTGCAAGTTATGGGATATTTGTCTTCAATTCTCTGTCTGCAACTTTGTTGAAAGTGGAAGCACTTACTAGACAACAACTCTGTATTTTTCATGTCTTCAGAATAAAAACTACAGACAATGAAAACTCCTTTTGCACTACCTCTATCCATTTTGGACTGACAATCAGCAGCCTAAACCCTGACATTTGGTTTATCTTATCTCAAATAAAAAGAGAAGAAATAAGTTCAGGACTGATGCATCAACACAGAAAAAAATATCCACATTTTCAAAGTGGTCTGACAAACAATAAGTCCAGTAATAGATGATCAGTAATATAACTAATAAATTAGCTTTGTACTGAACTCTGCATAATGGGAAGTTAGTAATTTTGTGGCTGGACCTCAAACTAAACAGTCAACAGAACTCAAACCCACTGACTGGAACTGAGATGAAGATTTGATTCTCATTTCTGAGGAAGTGTGTGGGTCACTTCCTATACCTTTGGTCATTTTTTGCTTGAAACTCTTTACTGGAAAGTTCAAAATAAGGCAGAAGAGAAGGAATATGAATACAAACTCAGTGTTTGGAAAAAATGTAGTGTTCATCAAAATTATAGAAAACCTGGCCCACCAGATAGCTACAAGGTGCTAGGCCATAAATAATTGCATATCTCTGTGTGAATATAACCACTAGCAAAATCTGAAATAAAACTGTCTATATTGGTCAAAACATTTGCATACTGAACTCACCAAAATGCCCCTAAATGCATCCATTCAGCACAATATTTTAATTACAGATTGAACTTGACAGCTATGACCAGCTTCAAAAAAGCACTCTGACATAAAGTTTAAGCCATGCTTCTACTTATAGTAAAGGATTCTTTTATGAGTTTAGATTACTTGTTGTAACAGTCTGTATTTTTTGAAATATTATTACTATATTCCCTCCTTCAATAGCAGAGAATTTGCAAATATCCAATGGTGTTCAACTCATTTTCTTGCTGCATGCTGCTTCTGGCATAGTAAGCACAATGTGGTTATAGCCCCTTATCTTTTTCATCTGAAAGATGTGAGCGATAGTACAAGATGCTGCTCTGTGGCAATTGCACCCACAGCATCCTTGCATTTAGACTTCAGACCTGCCAAGTATTTCATACTGCTTGCAGGCTTGCTCCTGCCTGGCATTCTCTTGCAGCTGGGGATCCAACACATACATTTATTCAGCATTTACACAGATCCTTTGATTTGGTGCATAAGATCATGGAGAAGGAATGATGCTGCCACAAGTCCATGCCATCCTAATGGAGCCTCCTGCTCATAGAGGTCCTGCTGGGGGATTTACTGTCCAGATGCAGCCCAGTTTCCCAGCTCCATGTTAGCCCATCACTCAGCGCTCCCTCTGTCCCCTGGCCTAGCACAGCATTCTCACAGGTACTGAAATAAATGGGACCTGAAAGCACTGATATCTGATACCACACAACACACAGAACTTGCAGTTTATTATAAAGCAGACAGTGCAATAAATCCCTCTGTATTATATTTAGTAATGATATCATTTGTGTCATTCAGGAAAGTGATCTTGATAGTTTTGTAAAACCCCACGGCTTTGAATAAATCACTTCCATAGTGAACTATTTGACTGATGAGACACTAACTGTCCTACAGCGAGAAAATTATTCAGGCTGGGAAGATGACAGGTTCAGAGCATGAAAAACAATAAGCCACAGTGTAACTGGAAAGAACAACATGTACAAAATACCAAAGGGCAATTGTCACTATCCCTGAGTAATGACCATAACAACAGGTGCTAAAACATACAATACAACTATATAGTACTAGCCAATTTCTAAACTGGCAGAAAGCTCAATGACCAAGTGAAACCCTTTATAAGCAAGAGAGTCTCATTAACACAATGAAAGAGACAAATAAAATGGCTAGGTTTTGTTTGCAATACCCATTACAGTCACTGCAATGTGAAAAAGCTTCCTGTTTTCTATTTCCATTTGATCTCCCTACGCTATATCTAATATAACAGTTGCCAAGTAGAAAAATAAGTAGAATCTTAAGTTAAAATTGTCCATGGACTTGAAATTGTTATGATTTCTCTCTTCATCTTTCTTTACAACAAGATCCCTGTTTTACTAAGTATAATATACAATTATTCCAATTTTTCCTCATGAAGATATTTATCCTTTCTTATCTAGCCTGCCTGTCATATCTTGTTATAAATTACAGAAAACTGAAATACGCTGTTCTGATAAACCTGTCAGAATAATAACAGAAATACATATAGTTAATAACTGCAATAGGGTTTCCATAATATTCTGAGAAAGATAGAACTGAATATTATTAATAACACTCCAAATTTAATTTATATGAACATATAAATCCTTACCAGTGGTTTCCATTTTCTAATAATCTTGAAATCCTATCTGATGTTGCTAATAAGCATGATTCATTATGACTTAGTGTGCACAGATTTACTGTTTGTGACAGTGAAGTAGGCATGGAGTATTCCTGAATATGAAAAAAAAAAGTTTTAGTTAAGTATAGGCCTGCCAAATATGACATAATACTTGTTCTAAAGAATCTCATTATGTCTGTGGTGGTTTTCAGTACCTACATTACCCTAAGCCTTTTTTTAGTATATGTTTACCAACACTTTACAGAAGAAAATAGAGGAACTCTATTGTAACACCGTGCAGCAGAGCTGAGCTAGCTGGAGATAAGAAGTGGTATCAAGCTGTCATTTAGGGAAATGTTGCATCCAGATTCTTTAGGTCCAGTCAGGGAGACCTGAAGGGAGATTTATCTTCTCTCATATAATTGCTAATGACTTCAATGTTGAATTCAAGAGTTCTGAGAACAGAAAACATAAAGCCACAGAATGGTTTTTTGTTTGAAAGGCACATTAGCTTTAATCCTAAGCATATGTCCCTGCCTCCTGCACAAATAGAGGAAAATCCAACAGAATAAGCAACACCATCCTTTGATTTATTTCTCTGACTGCTCATGCTTCAGCTGTGTCATCAAGTGGTCCATTTCAGTCTCCTCTGTGCACCTCTCATCTCTTCTTTTTGCTGTTTCTCATTGCAGCTCTTTTTGCTGCTGCTGCTTCCTGAGTCACACGCAAAGAGATTTAGGCATGAACATTCAATGGCAAAGGCCTTTGAAAATTATAGAACTAATTTTTTTAAAATTGTTTTTGTCTAGTTAATAGCTTGCAGCATCAAGCCAAACAGAATCATTAAATGGTTCAGTGGACTAAGATCAAAGACAGATACCTGTGAGCAAAATCCTCTATTATCCATTCACTGTCAAAAGTAATTGTTGCTAATTGAACAAGTTTGTTTAATTCTAATATAGCTCAGGAGACCATATCCTGAGCTGCTGGAAATAGATCTGGTTCTGCTGCAGTCAGCTCCACTAATCTATAGCAACTGAGGAACTGTCACAAGGAGAGAAACAGTTAACCCGTTGCTTAACTGCATGGTCTGCGTGACCAGCTATTGCAACCAAAACACGTCTCAAAACTTGGGCTGATCAAGAAAAAAAATCTTACATGCTAAGGTATCAAAGACATACTTTTATGTCAGTAGACTAGAAGATTGCCAATAGAATTTGATGAAGGTAAAAATTAAAATATGCTGGAAGGTCTGCAAGCAGATACCAGCCATAATTTTCTAAATGCTTTTCAAATCTGATTTCCCTTTGCAAGAAAGCAAGCTTCTCTCCTCCCTACTCAAGTTTAACAAACGACTACAATTGACCAGCAAGCAACAAAAACCAGCACTAGTATATGGATAAAAATGTTTAGAAAGTAAATAATCACAACTCCAGCATATCTTCAAATCAACCACCTTTATAAAAAGGGCTCAGAATAAAGTGTGGGTCTATCTGCCACATCTTAATTCCTGGCACAGTGAATGGAAAAAAAAGAAGACAAAAAACCCAAGCAATTACCAAAATGACTTTCTGTAAGGGCAAATTAGATAGAGCTGTAAGATATAGGTCTGTTACAGACATGAAACCAGCCTGATTATCGGCAGTAAAATTATACACAAGCAATGCTTTCTGAGGTAGCAGTGCACATTAAAAATGAAAGAACATAATTTAGGGGAGAGATTAAAAATAATTGCAATAATAAATACAAATATTATTTATTCCAACATCAGTGCTGGCTCCTTCACTCAGCTAAGTTAGGAGATCCTATGAATCTCCTCGAACTCAGGAAAAAGAAGAGAGTTTATGATC
>NW_010169520.1:0-7098 GCF_000695765.1 Mesitornis unicolor
GGCTGGATCTGTACGGGGGGGTTTGTCGCCTGGAGGGCTTCGTGCGAACCCGGGGCCTGCGCTTTTACCGGAGGGCCTCTGCTATTACTGAAATGCTCCGTGTGCGGATGGTGAGTGCGGGGCTGGTTTCTGTTCCCTCCCGTGTTCCCGGCCTGCTGTGGGCTTTTTATCCACTAAAAAGAGTGGACAGAGGAGCACCAAGAGCTCTTCCAGTTCTGAGCATGAGGTGAATGTGTGAAGATACTCGTCCGAGGGGAAAAGAACATTAAAATCTAAGAATTGGACGTGTCCTGGTATCCCCAGGTGAACCACAGAGCTGGCTTTTTCTCGCCTGTGCGGCGAGGGAGCAGGCCGGGCAGGCAGGTGCATCCCGGGCAGGGAGGATAAAACCTTGGACAGGATAAAATCGAGGGACTGAAGAAGTCCAGCTGGCTGTGGTGCCTGAGGAGCTGGAAAGGCATCTGATGTGGTTATAAACAGGAACTGGTTTGGGAAGAAAATCTGGATGGGAGACTTCTTTTTTCCCTTTCCAGCACATGAATTGGTAAGGTTTCAGTTAAGGGTCTGCAGAAGCTAACAGAGTCGTCGTTTCCTGTGAGGTGGTAGGACAACCTCTGGCAAAAAAAACCGAACTAAACACGCACAAAAATCCAAAACAAACCCCAGACCAGCGGGGAGATCTGTTTTAGCCCTGTATAGCGTGATCTTATGCTGGGTAGCAGAAAAGAGACGTCTGGAACACTTAACTCTTCTAAAGGATGGGCTTGAATTTGCTTGGCCAGGAGACGGTGCCTGCGTGGAGCTTTTATTGTAATGGGGCTACAGCGTGGTACGGAGCCAGGAAAATGAGCTGAGTCTTTTTTTTGGCCTTTAACTGCAGGCTCACAGACCACTAGTGCAAAGGAGGAAGTGTCCTTTTAGGTACCTTAGCAAATACGTGGTTTAATGGTTCTAAGAGTCTCTGGTGGATGCTTGAAATAGAGTGAGTGAATAGCAAGAATAATTTCATATACTGTTATAGATAAGAAAAACCTCATCTTTCTCTAAGGTGTTTTAATTTTACTCTTCGTTCTTCCTCGCTGTGCTCTGGGCAGAGAATCTCACAAGCCAGGAGCAAGCAGCTTTCAATGCCTTACTCCTAAAAGCAAGGTTAGTAGTAAATGAGAGCTCAGGAAGTCAGTCGTCACTCGGTTTGAAAGATTGTATGCGGATTTCTTAAGAGGAGCTTTTCTAATGTCACTCCCTTCCTGCTTTGCCTCTCTCCTTCCCCCATTGGTTTGGTTTTTTTACCCTACTCAAAGATGGATTTCCATTAAACACGTTGAATTAATTGTATGAGGTTTTTCTGTAAGGTTGGTAACGATTTAATTAAGATTCTTCTTAAATGCTTCGGTGGCTTCCTCTTTTCTTTTCGTCCCTGGTAGGTTTTCCATGTGCTTCCACGTCAGTTTTTAGTGCAGTTGAAGACCACAAGAAAAAACACTGTGAGCGCCTTGAGCAGTAGTGTAGGATCTGTTGGAAAGTAAGGCACTTGATCTGTAAATGTTACAAAAGCCATGTTCTCATTAAGAGTAAGTTGCTGCTTTTACACAGTACTCTTTGCAGTTGAGTTTAAAGATCGTAAGCAATTAATATGAAATGTGAGCAGACACTTCAGGCAGCTGCCAGCTCTGTGTTTTAATTGCCAGTGATTAATAGACTACGTGTGTCCTTATTAAAACATGGGTACGCGCTTGCAGCTCATGGCCGGGTCTGATCTCCTTCGTATTTGAAGAACGTTGCCGTTGTCCAGTGGCCTCTTTTCGGATAGGATCACGTTGCACACAGAGGATTCTGAAGCGAAACTGGTTTGATGCTTGTCTTTTGTGGCAGAAGGGAGCAGAGGGACCCCGGGGTGAAGTGATGATTTTGTAAGAGGATTTTGGCGCACCGGGCAGCGCTTACCTGTCCTCTGGGGGTGGGCTGAAGTGATTTGGAGTGAACGGCTGTCATCCACAAGACCTCACTGATACCTGCTTTATTCCTTTTTGAGGAGTTCTTGGGCTCTGCGGGCTTCCCCAGTGAGAAACTGTTGGAAAACTGGGTTATAATGTTGGAGAAGGGCTGTAACGTGCAGCAGAGGGGGGGCTCTGTGTACGTATGTCTGGCATTACTTCGGCTCCTGCGTACTTTTCCAGTTCAGAGGTGGTTGTGAGGATGTCAGTTACCCTGACAAGCTATTGCTCGATGAAGACTCGCAGGCCTTTGGGTAGTGTGGAGTAATTGAGCTGGTGCGGTAGCGCTGATGGGAGATGGCAAACCTGTCTTAGTCTGGGATGAGGTAGAAGAGCTCTGCGCGTCGGTCACTGGGGCTCGTTTGCCTGAGCATGTTAAGCTGATGGAGCAGCCGGTGACTGCTGAGGGGAATCTCTCTCCTGTCCCCATCCCTGTGCTGCTGGTGACAACTGCCCCATCCCTCAGCGTGGCAATTCAACAAAAATCCAGCCGAAAAGCCAGTGTTCTGCAAACCTGTGCAGATGAGTCATGTTGAGAAGGAACTGGGTGAGTGTGAGGAATTGGTGCAGGGGAGAGTCGGCCTCCAGACAAAGCACTCTGCTAAGTGTCATGGGAGTGTGTGAAAGGGAAGGGAAAGGATAAGATGCTACGTGCAGTCTTGAAGTATTTTTACTATAAGCTATAGCTCTTTATGGTTCATGTTTGCAGCCTGGGTTCTGATTAAAATCCCATTTTTGTGTCGTGGTTTAGGGCTGGGCTGGCCACTAAACCCTGGCCAGACACTCTCTGTTAACCCTTCTGCCCTCCCCAGAAGGGAAGGGAAAAGAGAAGAAGGGAGAGAGACTGCACGGGTTGGAAAAGAAAACTAAGAGGTTTAATGAAACAAATGAAAGCTAACTAACAGATTGAATGAAACCTCCTTGGTCAGGTTTGGGTCTGCTCCTCCTGTAGGTGCAGCCACGGCCCCCATGGTGAGACAGTGGCCTTGTGATGATCACTTGTAGCAGTGCACACTGTTGTTAAACCATGCTGCTGGTTTCAGCAAGTTCAGGCACTGAGAAGAGACTGAGCTGGAAAGGGAAATCACTGAATAGAAAATCAGTTCTGTTGAGCTCAGACCAGGACATTCTGGGAAGTGAGATTTTTTTATTACTGACTATTAGAGTAGAAGTGTGAGTCTTGCTAGTGTGACTTCTAGTTAACTGTGCTGTGCTCAGTGTGAAGATGCACTTAAATCTGACGCAGAGTGTGAGAGCAAGGCAGGAGAAAATCAAGCGCAAAATTCCTTAGCTGATTTGTGTTGCAGAGGGGTCAGGTGTGTGATGCTGCGGTCAGCAAAGTCCTGGACCAGAGCTGTGTCGTGGTACCTGTAAGTGCTGAAACTTCTGCGGTCTCTTTGTTCTGGGAGTTTCTCTGAAGCTCTTGCCCTTATTTACACTGTGGAAGAGCTCGGCTGTGCCCTCTGGATAATGCCCCCTGGATGGGGGTCGTGCTCCCTGGAAAAGTGGCAGCGTGAAGCGCTCAGTGTGAGGGGACCAGGGAGTTCCTGGCTCTGCAGGCTCCTGAGAATGGGAAAAACCTTTTCCCAAGAGAAAAGTGGGAAGAAGAAATACAAGGAGTTACCGTTGCCAAAGGCTTCACTGGATGCGTTAAAACTGATGTAAACTTGGTCCAGTCTTACTGCAGCAAATGCCAGACTCCATTTGTTCATCTCTATTGTCGTGGAGGCATTTACTGAAGATTTGAGTTCTTGGGGGAGAAAAATGGCCAGAAACGCCTAACTGAGGCTGTTACCCTTGACTTGGTTAGGGTTTGGTTTGTTAACCAGCTGAGGAATGAGTCACAGAAACAGCAGTCTGAAGGGATGAAGGGTTCTCGGTGTCTTAGTTCTGGAAAAAATGAATTAGTAAGGAAAATATTTAAGGCTTAAGGAGCTGTTTCTGATAGTTCGTAATTATATTGCAGGACCTGATACAAGCCCAGCAATAAACTTTCATTGTAATATTTCCAGAGTTTAAATTTTATCCGGTTTTGATTCAGTAAGTCAAGCAGACACCAAAATAGTCTTAAAATTAACCCCAAAATGCAAGTCTCACCTTCCTGGTGGTCTTCTATCGAGAGACACGATAGCTGCACAGTCCTGATGGCAAAGAACTGAGAGCAGACGTTCTGGTAACTTGCTACAGAGAAAGCTGTGAAACGAGGTCCGTGTTTACCTGTGTGTTCCTGGTGTCTCTGTTACGAGGGAGACTGGGTCCCTGGGGAGTGGATGGGCTCACTCTTAATTTGTGTGTTTCAATTAACAACAGATGAAAGCAAAGCAGAGTTTCCTTTGTGTCTGGATGTGGAGGTGAAATGCTGCGTGGGGCCTTTCCGACTCCGAGGCGCTCCTCATTAATCTGGAACTATTTTTAGCAGCCTAAATTGCTTCCCGTCACAAAGTCGGTTTGATTATGGGAGTCCTAAATCCCCGGCATTTGCGGGGAAAGTTCTCATGCGATGCTCGGTTGCTGCAGATACAGCTCGGCTGCGTGCAGCGGTTGTGTGGCTGTGTCTGCAGCGTCAAATCCCGTTTGTGAGACGTGGCCGTGGGCCGGCGGCCTCTGAAATGTGCAGTTTGGCTGCTTTTTGTGTTGTGGATGGGCTTAGAGTTTCACGATTTTCTTAGATACTTGTCTATCTAGTTAATAGGTACGCTGAGAAGCTTCATCCTCTTAGTTATGTACAATTACTGATTATAGTTTCTGGGTTGGAGCCGATACTGCTTGAATAATTTTGCCGAGTGCTGTTTAAACTTCAGGAGCAAAAGAAAAATACCAGCAGTTCCTTATGTGCGTATGTTACCCCACACTACCCAACGCATTCCCAAGGACCTGCAGTGAGATGTTAGTGTCTTTCTGGTTGCTGACTGGGGCTCCAGGGGTGAGCACAGCCGGAGCAGACACCTCTGCCGTGGGATCTGCTTCCCTATAGCAGCCAGAGCTGTCCGTGTTTGGTACAGAAGCAGGCAGGCAGAGCTTAACAGTGTATGAAACTCAAGATACTGAGGTAAATGACTTTATTTATTACCACTGTCAGAATTGCTACCTGCTGCCATGTCTGCGTCTGATTGCTGGTAGAAAATGCAGCCTTTGCTGAGCAGCGTTCAAGGATTAACGGACACAAACTGGAACACAGGAGGTTCCACTGAAATTGGAGAAGAAACTTCTTCTCAGTGAGGGTGACAGAGCCCTGGCCCAGGCTGCCCAGAGAGGTTGTAGAGTCTCCTTCTCTGCAGACATTCAAAACCTGCCTGGACGCCTTCCTGTGTAACCTCATCTGGGTGTTCCTGCTCCGGCAGGGGATTGGACTGGATGAGCTTTGGAGGTCCCTTCCAATCCCTAATGGTCTGGGATTCTGTGATTAGTCTTCTGCCCATTCATGACCTGGTTTTAAACTCTGATCGTTGCCCTTCCCCTCTTGTTAGCGGGTACTTTAGACACAGTGCTGAAATCCGTCTTAAGCACTTTACTTTCTAGTTTTAATCCTCTAACTACTCAGCTTTCAGTTTCAGGAGCAGCCTTTGCTCATTGATACCCCTTCAGCAAGAGCTCCTCAAGATGCTCTTCCACTTCTTTTGTCTCTTCCGTCTCTCCGAGTATCGCCGCAATCAAAATTTATAACGTCATACATGACACAGAGTATTTGTGTGTTCCTCCAGATCACGGATCGAGTGGCACATTTGTTGTTTAAGTGATCCGCAGGTAGATGCGGTGTGGTCACGGCTGCGGTGTTTTTGCTGGTTGTGTGGGAGACCACGTTCACTGGGGGTTACTGCACTGGTCTGGGCATGTTAAACATCCTGCTTGGAGGAGATTGTTGAGAATTACCTGTATATGTTTTAATTTGGGGAACAGCTTGTTAGTGCTCTTAGCGTTCGGAGCAGGGCTCACTTGAGAGCTGTGCCATTGCAGCCTTGTCCCTGCTGAGCGTTTCACAGCAGATCTTCATCCTGCAGCTTCTTCTGGAAGAACACGCAGGTCTTTTGTAGCCGATTTCTATGTGGATTCTGTCCTGTGGTGCAGCATTGGTCAGTTCCTCTCTGGTACCCAGTGTTCCTCACAGACATTGAGCTCTGGCACTTCAGGTGCACAGGTCCTCGTCCCCATCTGTCACAGCTTCTGGTATTGCCATGGTGCAGGTGACAGCTTGCTGTCCTTTTCCATCCCTGCCTTCCAGCTGCTTCCCATGATAGCAAGAGGATTTGTTTCTCACACAGTTGATGTTGTAATGGTTATTTCTGAAGGCCTTTCCCATGCCTGTTCCAAGGAGTGTTTATTCTCTGTCTGCACGCACTGGTCTGAAATATGCAGATTTAAACTGAACCGCAGCGGATGTAACGTGGCTGACAACTACGCTGCAGTTACTTTGGATGCTGTAATTGCACAAGCTAAGCACAAACTTGCGTAGTGTGCGTTCAGGGTTAGCGCATCGCTGCAGCGTGGGTGGGTGCCTGAAGGCCTTTCATTAGTGCTGTGCTTTTTATCTTGGAGGTGAATCATCCCATCCTGTAACTTCATTTCAGGCCGAGCAAGAATCCTTCACAGGTGTTTTGACTGAGGAAAATTCCATGTTGTGTTGAAGTTGTCCCAGAGCACTCGCGTTCATTTGGTGCAAGTAATGTCCTGAGATCACACTTGGGAAACTGCTGAGCAGGAGTTGTGGGAAAATGGGATTTTTAGTTGTGTGTTGTGTGTATATATATTAATCTGTTTTACCTTTGAGTTGTGCCTCTGTCGTTAGTTCAGAGCTGTTGTTACTGATAGTTATGGTAGAGAAAAGCGAGATTCTAGGGACAGTCGTGGTGCTGGGGAGAGAGAGCAGACTTGGACACTTACGGGTCAGAACAAGTCACAGATTGAACTCCAGAAATACATGTTAAATTGCCTTTTAAAAACACATGGGCCAAGATTAGGAAGTGTAGTCTGGAGCAAACTTTATGCCCAGAGAAATTGCCCATTTCTGACTCTCAAAAACCACTGAGACCTGAAAACACACAGCAAATGGGAATTTGGGGTGAGGAAGGGGTTGGTCTTCCCCTTTCCCCTTTCCCCTTTCCCCTTT